>NW_027185872.1:381355-393052 GCF_028583685.1 Petaurus breviceps papuanus
AGAGAGGAGAGAGGTAAACTCATTGGCCAGTGGCCACTCAACTACTTTTTTTCAGAGATCAGAAGGGAACCCAGGCTTTCTCTGCTCTCTGTCAGTCATTATTCATGCCACATTGCCTCAAATTCCATTTAGACGTCTAATAGTGTCTGGTATTCACTGCTGCTGTCACTGCCAGTCAATTAAGAAACATTTATTAAAAGCCTACTATGTGCCAGATAGCATAGTTAGTTGTTGCTGCTAATGCTGCTACCAACAATAACTGATATTTAAGTAATTTTTAAGGTGCTCAGAGTGCCTTTTTTCCACTACCCAACTTGATGTCCATAATTATCTACTGAGTTTATTAATTGTATGGATGAGGTACTTGAGGCTTTGAGAAGTGACTTGGCCAAGGTCACACCATTTTAACTCAGAAACTCATGACTCTAGTTGGATTGTTCTATCCATTAGAACAGCCTGGGCCAATCACTTTATGTCTGTGCACCTCAGTTTCCCTTTCTGTAACATGAGGGGGTTGGAGAAGATGGCCTCTTTAGTCCCTTCCATATTGAAAACTATAGCAAAATGAAGGCAATCAATGAGATTCCCCAAAGATTCCTCTTAAAGTTAACATGGCAAAGATTATTTGAGGCTATTGCTTTTGGGAATGGAATATATGACTTAGTGATGTTCGATGTAGGCTAATATTGTGCTTTTGGCCTGCGTGGTACTGAGACAGTTCTTGGGAAGGTTCTGAAGGTCAGTTGCAGCCAACTTAAATGGTGTCTACACCATCCAGGGAGAACACAGAAGTGAGTTACATGGAAGAAGGGGTGGCTCAAGGGCACTGGGAATGTTAAATGAGTTAATAATGGACGGTGATGCATTGTAAATTTGAATACTATATAAATATCAGGCTTTATAGTTTGTGTGATCATGAATGAAAGCTCCAAGGGGCCTTTAAGGTCCTCTAATCCAATCTCCTCACTTAACATATGAAGAAACCTTGAATGTGTGTCCCTAGTGTTCTGCTGTGAACCTTGCCCATAGGAGATGCTTAGTAAATGTTTATCAATTGACTATTTATATAAGGTGACCCAGCTAAGAAATTGGTAGGGCTGGGACTTGAACCCAAGTCATATGACTCAAAGGTCTTCTAATCATAATTAGAAGTAATGTTCAAGCTCATAATCTTAAAAAGAAATGAAACTCCAAAATATTGCCTACAAATATTCATTAAAACATGATTCACTTAATTTTTATTAGATCATTTCAATTCCTAGAGCATCATTAAAAAAAAAGTCTGAAGTTTCTGCTAGAATCTTTCGGAGGCTGACCCCATAAACAGAGATCTGTGAACAATAAAACCCAAATCCTATGCCCTGGAACACAATCAAACATCTTGAAAATTCAGTAGAAGATGAGGCCATTTAAAATAGACTCACACACACTGCAAGCACCAGTGAGTTTTACAACTTAGGAAAATGAACCATTGAAAAGTTCATGGAGGGAATTTCATAGGGATGGTAATTTGGGGAGAATTGATTCTATGCTCTGTTGTGCTGCACTGCCCCCCACCCCCATCTTGGGGGGGGGCATAATGCTAGGACAGCATTTCAGAGGGAATCTCTCTCTTCTCCTGTCATATTATTTGCTGACCAAAGAGGAAATGCATTTTCAATCCTATTAGCTCAACTTTGCAAAATCAAAAGATCTCACTTTGGGGAATGTGTGACTCGTCTAATTCAATAAATATTTATTAAGCAATCCCTGTGTGAAAGGTTGTGTGCTAAGCATTAGAATTGTTTTTGTTTTTATTTTTAATCTCTTTTGTTATTGTTGGAGCTGTGATCTTATAGGTGTGAGGAACTCTCAGTGAGGACACTCCCTTCATCCACAGGACCAGTGTATGTCCTGCAACTTTTAGTCCTAGAAAGTTGCCTAGAGCACTATGAAGTTAAGACCCTCACTCCCAGTCACAGAGTTTGCCTTTAAAGCCCAGATCTTCCATGTTCTGAGCCCAGGTCTCTACTGACCACACTGCCTCTCCACACATGGAGATACAAAGCCAAGAATGAAAACTAAACACCGCCTTAATTAAAAACCATGCCCTGCACTGAAGGAACAGGCATTCAATGAGAGGATGTAAAATGTACAGATAAAAACAATACAAAATATAGACAAAGTAAATACCAACTAATGGGGGAAGGGGACTAGCAACTTGGAGATAAAGAGGGGATACATGGGAAGTGGTACCTGAGAAAAACCCTGAAGACAACTAAAGTTGCTAAGAAGCTAAGGTGAAGAGAGAATACCTCAGAACCACAAGGGACAACCTCTGAAAAATCATGGGGGTGAGAGAATTATGAGTTTAGGAGGGTGAGCAGTAATTAAATCTTTTGACTCTAGTGAAGAAAAAACAGATGTTTGGGTTATTCTTTTAGGAACGCAGAGTATGTTCCACAGAACTGACAATATTTTACATTAAAAATGCTTTCTAAACAACTTTAGAAATAGCACCAATCTCTCTGAGGGAAGAATGGCAAGGTTTCATCTTAGAGCTAAAACAGAGCCTGAAGTGAGCATGACATTAACTAATTCCACAGCATGCTAATGTGTCTTCATTTGAACAGTAAGAATTGACAGGGAAATTCACCAAAAAAGATACAAAGATTTTTTAAAAGAAAAGTAAAAACAGAGAGCCCACAGTACCTTGTATTTGATGCTATAACTTACTAACAATGGCCACTCCAGTATCCAAATGGAGGCACAAAGAGTTGGACACGATTGAAACAACTGAACAGTAGCATTTACTGAATACCTGATCAAATACTAAGCAGTGATTATGTGCCTCTTGTGTATGAGGCACAGTACTCAGTGCTGGGAATAGGAGGGCAAATAATTAATTTTGACTCATAAGGAGTTTAGATTTTAATTAGGATGACTAGTCCATATGAGTATATACAGGACAGATATAAGAAAAATAAATATAAATTAATGCACTGGCAGGTAGGAGATCAGGGATGGTTTCATGCAGAATATCATAATTTGATCTGCACCATAAAGGAAGAGAGATTCTATGTGTTGAAAGTGTGAAGGGACTACATGAGAGTCATGGAGGACATTCCAGGCACAGGCATGTAGATGAGAGATGCAGCATGGGAAGAACAGAGTGAATAAGGAGGAATAATGTCCAATAAGGCTGGAAAGATATTAGGTTGGGTAGAGCTTTAGAAGCTAAACAAAGTTTCTGTTTTATCCTGGAGTCAATAAAAAAGCACCAGGGTTGAACAGGAGAATGACATGATCAGATCTTCACCTAAGGAAAATTACTATTGTAGTAGTGTGTAGAGTGAATAGGAGTCAAGAGAAAAGGAGATCGAATATGAGGCTGCCAATATAATCTAGGCAAGACCTTGAGACAGTCTGAACTTGGTTGGTAGCTATTAGTGAAGAGAAAGAGTTGGATATAAGAGATTTTGTGAAGGAATAAATGGCAAAATTTGACAAATAAATGGATATCTGAGGTGGAGTAGAGTGAGGAGTTAAGAAGGATAAAGCTTAGATTAAGATCCTGGGAAACTGACAGAGTGGTGGTGACTTTGTAGGAATTAGGACTTTGGAAATGTATAGGGTCTTGAGAGAAAGAAAGATAATGAATTCACTATGGGTCAGTTTGAATTTGGGGTGTCCCCAGAATGTCTTCTTTGAAGTGTGCATTAGGTAACTAGTGATGTGAGATAACTGTTATCAGTCAAGGGCTGGCAATAAAAAAGATCATTGCTAACTTTGGAGAACAGTTTCAGCTCAAATGATGAAACTGGAAGCCAGGTATTAAAGGCTTAAGACGTGAATGAGACAAAAGGAAGTGGAAGCAATGAGCATTTGACTGAGACAGAGAACAATACACAACAGAAACTTGAGTGGATGCTCAATTCTAGTGAAAGGTTTTTTTTTTTCAGTTTTCCTTAGGATAGGAAGGACTTTATCACGTTTGAAGATGGTAGTGATGGAAGTAGTATATAAAAAGGGGTTGAAGAGGAGGGAGGGTAGTTAAGGTTGTAATTTGCTAGAATGGGGAGGGGCATGGCATATAGCACACATGCAGACAGGTTGGTCTTGGGAGGGAAAGGAGATAAGTACAATATGATGTCAAGGAGTTTTGAGGTAAAGAGAAAGAGATGCCCATCAATTGGGGAATGACTGAACAAGTTGTGCTATATGATTGTGATGGAATACTACTGTGCTGTAAGAAATGATGAGCTCAGCGATCTTAGAAAAACTTGGAAAGACTTCCACAAAATAATGAAGAGTGAAATGAGCAGAACCAAGAGAACATTGTATACAGTAACAACAATATTGTTTTAAGAATGACTTTGAACAAGTTATTTCAACTATTATAAATACCCAAATTAACTACAAAGGACATATGAAGATGCTATTTGCATCCAGCGAAAGAATGGATAAATAAATGTATGGAATGATTTTATACACACACACACGTTGTGTGTGTGTGTGTGTGTGTGTGTGTGTGTCTAATGGTAGTCATCTCTAGGGTGGGATGGAGGGAAGAGAAAAAGAGGAAAAAAGAAATTTACATGATACTTTTAAAAGGAATAGCAAGTTGTACATAATAGATCTGCAGTTTCATGTGCAATTATTTTTTATTATACTATGCTATGAAAATGCTTGTTTTATCTCATCATTAAAAATAAAATAACATTTAAAAAGAGAGAACAGGAGAAAAGGAAGTTCACATATGGCTTTAATTTTCTCAACAAAGTAAAAAGATCTTTCAATGAAAGAGAAGGGAAATGGGAAGTAGGTCCCCGGTTTGGCTTTGAGGTCTCAAGGAGTGAGACTTTCAGATTCAGCCCAGTGATAGCTGGACAAGAGCTAGTCCAGCAGTGATGCCACAGGTGGATGTAAACTTGGTGGAAGTAGGCCATGTAAACACTGTGTTAAATCTGAGTCCATCCTCCCCACACTCCAAGATGGTCTATGTGAATTTGTTCCCCCCAAAGCAGTATGAGGGAAGGCAAGCACAAGGGAATGAATGGTTATAGTTTTGTTCCTGCTATATTTTCCAAATAAATATCCCTTTGTCAAAGCTAATCAACTTTAATTGTTAAATGGAGATGATAGTCACTGGCAGCTAACAGCAGAAGGAAAATACTGGAATGGAGGCTTATGTTGACAGCATTAGAGAATGATACCCCAACTCCTCAGGGTCCCCCTAGAATTCTGTCCCTCAGTCTGGAAGAGCAAAGCAAGAGTGCCTCCTACACTAAATGACCACACTGACAAGAATTGGACTCTTCAGGCTTCAAGAAACATGTCTGTTCAAATGTGGGAATAAATTCTTATACACCATTAAGGGACAGGTGGAAACAGCTGCAGTTTTGTAAGGACAAGCTTTACCAAAGGGAAGCTGACTGAGGAGTAATAGCATTGTCATTCTGACAAGGGAGACACCCTTCCTTTAAGGACAGAGTGCTAAAATTCTCATCCAATTTATCACATAAGGAGTGAGAGAGATCTGGGTCAGAATCTAGAGAAGCAGCTAGGGGGCGCCACCACGCACAGCCTGTGGGGACTGGAGTCAGAAAGACATGAAGTCAAAGCTGGCTTCAGACATTTCCTAGATGTATGACCCTGGGCAAATCAATGATTGTCAATTTTCTTGATATTTCGTCTATCACACAAATGAGAATAACGAGAAGATCCTTGGCAGGCATAAAATAGTCTTCAAAACCTTAAATTAATTTTCATTACTACTTTAAGATAAAGAATAAGAATGAGATAACAGTAGCAGTATTTCTATAAGGCCTCAAAGCTATCAGAGAGCTTTCCATACATTATCTCATTTGAACATCACAACTACCCTGTGAGGTAAAGACGCGACCCCCATTCTATAGAGGTTCAATGGAGTGGGACCCCCATTCTATAGAGGCTCAATGGAGTGGGACCCCCATTCTATAGAGGCTCAATGGAGTGGGACCCCCATTCTATAGAGGCTCAATGGAGTGGCGATTTGTGTGAGGCCATCCAGCAAATCTCAGGGGTAGGATTCAGGCCCTGGCCTAATTCCAGCTGCACTGTCCCTTCCACTCCACCATGCTGAAGTGGATCTGCCTTTTTTTCTTTTTGGAGAGAAAAAAGTGATTAAAAAAAACACAAGAATCCAATATAACCATGAAAAAATGGCATTGCTATATGTCTCATCTGCAAGATGAAAACCCATATTTATTCAGCTTAATTTGGCAGCTTATATAACATTTTAAAATACCAAATAAACTGAGAAAAATATGGATAACTATTTTGAGAGTTTTTTGATGTTCTCTTTCCCAATGATTTCTACTTTATTCAATTACTTAAAGAAATCAGCACCCTGGGAACACACACACCCAACTAGGAAATTGGGAAGATGCTTTCTTACTGTGTCTGCCTCAATATCCACTGTGAAGTCTAGCTCACTATCCCACAGTGGCACATCTCAAAGGTTCTACACGACATACATTATTTATTTTTAACTTAAATGTTTATTGCTATCTTTGTTTTTATCTTTTTATCTCTAAATATATTTCTTCCCTTCCCTCTACATAACAAGACTATCTTATAAAAAATGAGTAAAAAAGGGAAGAGGGGGAAAAATCCAGTTCAATAAAATGAACCCATACTTCAATCAAGTTTGACACTTTAAGCAGCATTCCCTGCCCCTAGTCCCCCACCTTTGCAAAGAAGGGAGAAGTGCCTTGTGTCTTATGACTTCTTTTGGGCCAAGATTAGTTATTATTGCAGAACAGTCTTCAGTTTTATTGTTTTTCTTCCCATTACTCTAGTCACTCTGTATGTTGTTTTCCTGATTCTGCTTACTTTACTCTTCATCAATTCACAGAATCTTCCCACACTTCCTTATTCTTCATAGTCATTATATCTTACAAGGATTTAATATTTCATTACATTCATGTACCATAACTCATTTAGCTATTTCCGAATTCAAGGGTATCTACTTTGTTTCCAATTCTTTGCTACCACAGAAAGTGCCAATATAAAAAAAATTGGTGTTGATGGTACCTTTTTCTCATTGAACTCCTCTGGGTATAATAAGCTTAGTGATAGGATCACTAGTGATAGTCAAAGGGTATGATTTTTTTTTGCCACCTTTGTAGAAGAATTTCAAATAGTTTTTCAGAATGGCTAACCCAATTCACGATGTTTGTTTGCCTGTCTTTCCTCAGTCACTTTAACACTCCTCTCCTTTTATTATGTTTACCAGTGCCTTGTGTGAGGCGAAGCTTCAGATATAACAATTTAAATCTCAGTCACTGTAAGGAAGGAGGTCCAGATGAGACTAAGAGTATTCCCCAGGGCAGACTGGGATTTTGGTAAGAAGGCCTGGTTTGGGCAGGTATCAGCTCTGCTGCAATTCTGGTTGGGAGGGACAAGATGGAAACAAAGGGTAATAAAATAACAGAATTAATTATCACCCAGCAAAAAGCAGGATGGTAACCACAAGAAGGAGGCATGTCCGAAGCACAGAAATATGGATCTGCAACATGGGAGTACCAAGGCAAAAAGAGTGAAATAAGTAGCCGGTCTAAGGTGGGAAAAGCTTAAGCTATTGGGCATTCAAAAGGGGTCACATTCATTCAAAAATCGTATTTCATGAGTTTGACTCATTTGTCAACTCAGAGAGACAAGACTTCTGCCCTTGAGGTCAAACATTGAGAGCTGAGCAAGGTTGCCCATCTTATCTACACCAGCTTCAGCTGCGGACAGCTCCCCACTTCTGTTGTCATTTCCAATGCTGGACACAATTCAGTTTGGTAGGCAAAAGGAGGAATGTTTCACGTTGGGTATATATAGGCCAGTGGGCAGAATTAAAGTTGTTTTTGTTTAAACATGAACATTACATTTAAAATGTAATTGAAAATGAATTCAAGAAATCTAGAGCCCAAATGAACAGATGTGTAAAATCCCTTCAAAAATGCCAGATTCCCTATATTCTCATTTTAATTGCTTTTTAGAAATGCAGTGAAGCAAGTCATTTTTTAAAATTACTATTATTAAGTTAGTGAGAAAGTTTCTTTAACCTGTTTTTAGACAAGGAAATGGACATTCCCATGCAGTGCTTTTAAAAGCAGTTTTCCCTGTATCCCTTCCACCCTCACCAAACAGTCAGTTCAATTTAATCCAGTTATTTAACAACAAAAGCAGAGCTTCTGTTATGAGAGGAAGCATAGCACAATGGATAGGGATCCAACCTCTGAATCTAGAAGACTAAGTTTTGAGTCCTTGCTCAGAATAATTTTGTGTGACTCTGAGCAAATCATTTAATCTTTTGGTGCCACAGGCAGCTCTCAGACTTTAAACTGAAGAACAATCAATCAATCACCAACCAGAGCTTTCAGACTTGGTGAGAAGCATGAGGTCATTCACACACAAAAAGTGAAAACAGTCCCTGCCTCCAAGGGCTTATATTCTAATGGCGAATGCAATGTATAGGCATAGAGATATAGACAAGATACAAAGAAGATAAAATCATTACAGTTATAATTTAGAGGATAAAACATCAGCTGGGCACATGGCCAGCACATGGGATATGAAATGAGTCTTGAAGGAAGCCAGGCATTCTTAGACAGGGCACCCAGGACAAAAAAAAAAAGAAATTGGAAATGAAGAATAATCATATACCGTTAGAGGAAGTTTTAAGGCCTAGAGTCACCTACATCAATAAGACAATGAGTTGGGGCCATTATAAGTAAAGTCTTTGGACCAAGGCAGAATAAAAAAACATGAATAAGATAAGATCCTTGCCACCAAGAAGCAAAAAGTACCAATGTAAAGTAAGGATGTATGTGTAAAATCCAAATCCTTTTTACCTTTCAGAGGATTTAATTGGAAAATGAATAACAGAGGAAAACCTCAAACAAAACCAATCATAATTTCCATGAATATACAAATGAAACATTTAAAACAACCAAGTCCTATATTTTTATTAGATTTGATAGATAATATTTCAAAGTCTTGTCTTCAGGTATATAAATTGTCAAAATTTTTTTAAAAATTAAAGGAACCTTCATAACTGGGATCCACATTCAGTAAACTGGAAACTGCTTGAGGCCAGGCACTGTTCTCATTTTTCTCTTTTTATCCCTGATGCCCAGTCTGGTGTTTCTTCAAATAGCAGTAAATAAATGGTTAATGATCGTTGCATTGAATTGGAGTCATTACTTAAATCTTTTTCTCACCTCTGCATCTCAAATCACTCAGATGCCCTCTCCTACTATCTCTTCCTTCATCCCAATCTTACAGTAAAATGGGGCCCTTCTCTGGCAAACCTCTCCCCTCTCACACATGATCCCATGTGTTCTCCAGCCGCTCACCCCCTATATCATCTCTCATTACTTTATGCCTATGCCTTAGCAGCCAGTCAGCTTCCTACCTTTCCAGTTGTCTTGCACCTTCTTTTCTCATGGTCTGCGACACTGACCTTCAGGCTCCTTGCACGAGTATTCCAGCTGGGATTTCTATTGGCTGCTCCTCATGCCTCCTGGAATATTCCTTGCTCACTTCTTTCTCCTCAAGTCTCAGCTGAAATGTCTGGAGAACATCTCTCCCATTTCCCCTTCATATTTTGTATGTACATAGTTGTTTGCCCATCATCTCCCCAATAGAGTATTGACTCCTTGAGGACAGGAACTAGCTTTGCTAATCTCTGTGTGCCCATTGCTTAGCAGTGCCTGGTGCATAGGAAGCTGTTGAAAATGTTTACTGATTGACTTATTGTTGACTTTGCAAAGTTCCTCAGTTTCTCAAGAACCTCAGTTCCTCAGGTCTTCAATGAAAAGTTTGGATTGTACATAGTCCTTTCTATATCTAACAGCCTAATAGTCTATCATTCTTTGTGACTATATTTTTCTGGACTCACACAAATCTTTCAAAGCATGATTCCTAAAGGGTGAAGATATAATGTGGGAGGGGGAAGGTATTGCCTAAACCAGGCATGCAATGATAAAGACTGATAAGTACAAAGCCCTTTAAAATGGGTAACATACAAATACCATCTCGTTTGAACTGTAGCGATGGATGCTGTCAATGCCATTCTCCTAATTTTACAGATGAGGAAAAAAAGGTTCACAGAGGTTGGCTGACTAATCCATGGCTACAAAGTATGAGAGGTGCAATTCAAATGTAGGGTTCCCAGATTCCTTTTCTATCCCACACCAGGCTGTTAATCCAGAGGGGATCTCAGATGTAGTTACAAAACCTTGGTTTCATGCTAAAACACAATGGGATTGTCTCTAGCTCATTCTACCATCACTATATTTGATTCCTATTGAATATCATACTTCAAATATTCATTATCAGTAATGATAATGTTGCCATTTCTATGGTTATATATAAGGTTTGCAATGTATTTAACATATGTTATCTCATTTAATCTCCACAACAATCCCACAAGGTAAGTGCTATTATTATCCCCATTTCATAGATGAGAAAGCCAAGGCTGATAGGCATCAAATGACTTGTCCCCTAAAAGGACAGGAGATAAAGCCTCTGAAAGGTTGCAGGGTTTTTTATATTTATATAAATAATATTTTCCAATATTAAAAATGAGCTGGCTATAGTCTCTTTCTGATCTTGTTTTAGTTTTTTTTCCAATTTGTTTGACTCTCAAGGATTGAAAACCACATTTGAAAATGTACAGTTCTCTTAAAACAGAAACAAAATGGATTCAGTTCAGCTTCCTCCAAACAATGGCCTGCCAGAGCTCACTTCTCCATTTAATCGCTCCTTCTCTCATCCAAGTTCCCCATGATCCTGATTCTGAATCTTGAAAGCCAGTCAGTGGCTGTTGTTTATATGATATTGAATAGAGAGGGAAATAAAGAAAAGGGACACTGTCTGTAACCTTGAAATGGTATTCTCTGAGTGTTTCTTCTGCTCACTGAGCAAATGTTAGTCTTTGAGCCAGATGTCTAAATACAGAGCATGGGCTATGCTTAAGGGCTAAAAATACAGTCTCCAGTCCAAGGTGATAGGGACTGAGGAAGGTGTTTAGACTATGCTATGCTAAAGATAAAGAAAGGTAACATTAGGTAGACAGGCAGGCAGGGGCACCTGGGCTCCAGCCTGTTCAAGCTAATCAAAGGGAGCTGTTCTAGGCAATTACTGTTACCTTTCAAACAAGTCAATAAAGTAAATGTTTTTGGCTAAGAATGAGCCCTCGTGCCCTTTGGCTTGGGCTGGAGTTGGAAAGAACCATGTGATTGGCAGCAGAGCAGTGTCTTGGGAGCTCCTTGCAAAGTTGGAAGCCCAGCTATTAAACTGTGCATACCCTTTAATCCACTGATGTCACTATTAAGTTTGTATCCAAAATAGAATTTTTTAAAGGGAAAAAGACCTATTTGTACAAAAATATTTATAGCAGTTCTTTCTGTGGTGGCAGAGAATTGGAAATTGAGGAGATGCCCATCAATTGGGGAATGGCTGAACAAATTGTGGTATATTATTGTGATGGAATCCATTGTGCTATAAGAAATGATGATCAGGGGCAGCCAGGTGGCTCAGCGAGTAAGAGCACCGGCTCCAGCGTCGGGATGACCTGGGGATCGAATCCTGGGCTCAGACACTTAGCACCTACCCAGAAACACCTGGCCGTGTCACCTTGAGCAAGTTACTTAACCCCAATTGCTTAGGGGCGGCCAGGTG
>NW_027185872.1:393062-407495 GCF_028583685.1 Petaurus breviceps papuanus
GCAAGTTACTTAACCCCAATTGCTTAGGGGCGGCCAGGTGGCTCAGCAAGTAAGAGCACCGGCCCCAGTGTCGGGATGACCTGGGGATCAAATCCAGGCTCAGATACTTAGCACCACACCCAGAAATAACTGGCCATGTAACCTTGAGCAAGTTACTTAACCCTTAATGCTTAAAAAAAAAAAAAAGAAATGATCAGGATGATTTCAGAAAAACCTGGAAAGACTTACATAAACTGATGCAAAGTAAAATGAGCAGAAACAAGAGAACAGTGTACACAGTAACAATAATATTGTAATGATGTTCAACTTTGAATGACTTATTCTCAGCAATCCAAGACAATTACAAAGGACTCATGATGAAAAATGCTCTCCACCTCTAGAGAAAGAACTTATGTAGTGTGAGTGGAAGTAGAAGCACACTATTTTCTTTTCTTTTTTTGGAGAGGGGAAGGTAGGGCAATTGGGGTTAAGTGACTTGTCCAAGGTCACATGGTTAGTTTTTTTGGTGTGTGTTAAGTGTCTGAGGCCAGATTTGAACACAGGTCCTCCTGACTCCAGGGCCAGTGCTCTATTCTTTGTTCCACCTAGCCGCCCCAAAGCACACTATTTTCACTTTTGTGTGTGTGTAGTATATTTTTTTCTTTCCCAACATGACTAATATGAAAATGTTTCCCATGGTTGTACATGTATAATCCATATCAAACTGCTGACTATCTTGGGGAGAGAGAAAAATAAAAAGAGGGAGAGAATTTGGAACTCAAAATTATCAAAAATGAATGTTAAAAATTGTCTTTATATGTAATTAGGAAAATATTATTTTAAAAAGTTGGAAACCCAGTCTGCACATATACCACCTTCCTGAATGACACCTTTAAGCCGTTTTGTATATACAGATATAGATTTATATATATTTGTATATATCTACATGTATATGGGTTTGTCTGTATATGTACATAAGTATTATATATACATATGCATCGTATACATATGTGTAAGCTTGGTACACAAACACAACATGTATTTGTATATATGTTTATATGTATGGATATAGTTTGTATATATGTATGTGCATTATATAAATATATCTACATATATACATTCACAAATGTGTGTTTTTTTTCCTCAGAGTTTCAATATATCCATTAGCCACAAATGCCTACTACTACTGAGACTCATCTTTGGTAGGAATGAGTGCAAGTCTTCGGATGATTTGGGAAGAAATCAATAGTAAAATAAAGTAGCAAATGATCCAAACCAGGCAACAAAAAAGAAATATCATCCTAAGAATATTTGATACCCAAACCTAAGTGCATGCTTTCAACATTTTAATTTTTTCCCTTAGACAAATAAAGCCTTTTTATTTTTTTTTATTTTTTATTTTTTTAGCAATTAGGGTTAAGTAACTTGCTCAAGGTTACACGGCCAGGTGTTTCTGGGTGTGGTGCTGGGTATCTGAGCCCAGGATTTGATCTCCAGGTCATCCTGACACTGGAGCCGGTGTTCTTACTCGCTGAGCCACCTGGCCGCCCCTAAATAAAACATTTCTTATTCGCTACCATATGTTTTTTGGCAAAAGATGAATTGTTGCCCTCTTTAGCCTGGGCTGGAGCTGGAGAGAGCAGTGAGGTTTGGCATCAGGTCACCATCTTGGGAACTCCTTGCAAAGATCTAACACATGTACCAGCAAAGATGGCCTGGCCAATGGACATCTGATTTACCACCAATTTCAAGGTCTTTGAGTTTGCACTGATGGCCCTCCCACTACAGGGCTCTCCTTCCCAGAACAAGGATGACCCTGTCAGAATATTCCATGTTAAGTAAGAGAAAAGACTATCTATTCTCTCTTTATTAAGTTGTCAATCATCTCTTTCAGGAGAGTCTTTGTGCATTCCTAGCAGCATAGAATTAGAGCTGGAAGAGAGGGACCTTAGAGGTCATCTTGTCCAGTACACAGGTGAAGAAACTGAGGAGCAGAGAAATTAAGGAGTTTGGTCAAGGTCACATGGCCACTTAAAGTGCCTGAGGCAGGATTTGAACCTCAGTCTCCCCCACTCATGCCCCATGCCTTACCCCTACACCACCCTGACTCACTGGGCTAGTGAAATGTTCCACATGAGAAAACCATGATTCCCACTTGGATCTCCTAACTCCAAATCCTTCCTGGAACATGCAGTGCCTCAGAGGGGAAGACACCATTTGTCAGCACAATGCCTATTCACAGATCTCAGCACTGATGATGATATGGAAAATCCCTGTATTTCCAAAGCCAGAAGATAGCCATTTGTGAAAAATGGATGCATCTTATCGAACAGTAAGCGCTATTTGATCCTGTGATAGATATAAAGAGAGCTCTAATTTTAGACATTTTCAGGTAAACACCCAGGTCCTAGGAAGAAAAAAAACAACACATCAACTGGCCAAGTTGCAGGGAAAGGTCTGCCTTCTATTACACAGGAGAGCAGATTTCCTTGTTTTGAGTTATTGGGGCTGCTGTGGCAACAGCACAATGGAGAACTTTGCTGCCCTCTCAGCAGAGCTATTTATATTTCTAACCTCAACCTTCCTCCTCTCCTAGCATTCATCTCCTGACATGAATAAAGTGTTCCTTCTATAAGTGTGGGGGGGGAAGCCAGAGAAAACCAAAGTCTCAGGTGCTACTCTAGTTACAATTAAGTAGGAACTCCTGAAAAGAGGAGAAAGAGGAAATCAGACTTGTGTGAAAGGTCCTGAAATGTTTTGGTGCCCATTTCACAGATTTCTACATTGTAAAATAAGGTGCCCTTTCCAGAGCTGAGGAGCAAGTGTTTTTTTAAGGTACAAAGGGACTGTGATTTATGTCAGTGGAGGGGGTGTAACCACCAGAATAAGGAACCATTGAAACACTGATCTCATCATCATAATACTGTCCACTCCTTGGGTTACATTTTATAAATTCCTTTCACATTCATGATCTTTATAATGGCTCTGAGGAGTGAGCAAGATTTGTATTATCATCTCCATTGGGGATGGGAGGGGGGGTGGGGATGATGTGGAAAGGAAGTTGGCAAGTCGTGTTCTATGATTTCAGCAGTTTTTGGAACTCTCAGCATGAAAACTCCCTCCAATGATTGAGATCGCAATCCCTCTACAACTTAGAACCTCAAAGAGCAGCTGGGACAACTGAGGCCCAGATGAACTGATCTGTGAAAGCAGGGTCACAGAGCTAGTGTGGCCAGAGCTGTGAATTGCCTGCTTCATCTCACTATGGCATCCTGTACTCCTATCATTCTCCCAGTGAGGAAGCTGATATTCAGAGAGGTTAAGTCACTTGTCTGAAGTCATGTAGAGTAAGAAGGAGAGCCTGCATCTTTTGACTCTGTGTATGTATCTTTCTTCTTCTTGATCTTATGTTAAAGTTTTCAGGTAAAGACAAAATAGGGGGTGGGGGAAGGGTACTGCTGAATGGTATTCGTTCCATGGAGACATTGCCTGGTCCCCAGGTTAACTCTGCAAGTCTCTGCTTCCTTTCCTCTAGGAGTCTGGCACCTACCTAGAGGCCTCCTCTCATTCAGATATCTGATGGAAGAGAAGTCAGGTTTCTCATTTCTTGCCTCTGTGGCTGTCAGAAACATGCCCTTCAAACAGCCAGAGGGACTGACCTATCGGTAAGCAGGGATCTTGGCCAGACACTGCAGATTGGCAGAGACTGGAGGAAGAACAAAGCAGGCTGCCTCACACCATCTCAAGAGCTCCAAGCAATCCCATGCCAGTACTGGAACAGTGGTTAACAACCAGGTCTCTGGGGGAAAAAATGTGTGCACAATAATTTTAAGTTTCATTTGCATTCTTTGCATTTTCTCCATCATTTTGTTAAGTCTAGAAAGTCAACAAAACAGTAAATCAAGCTCTGATTTGTAGCATTTGATGGTTTTGGAGATGCAAATGCTCACACTGAAAATCGAATACAGTCAGAGTTCGGATAGGCTTACTCCAGCACACCGTGCCTAAAAGGGGATAGTGAGCCAGTCCTTGGTTAGCTCTCCATAGACTACAGCATGATGGAGAACATGAGACAACTGGCAGAAGGGCCATCAAGTACACACATGACTGCAGCTGCCATGTGGAATGAGAGACAACAGAAGGGTCTGAGAAGTACAATCACCTCCGTAAGAAGTGCAAGACCTGACCCATTGTACAGGTCCCTGATGAGGGATCTATGGAAGGAAATGGATGATAATGAGGCAGAGGTGGATGAGCGCACACATCCATTCAAGGAGCCAAGCAACTAGAGGGAAACACAGAAAGTAACAAACAGGGGCATTTACCAATTTACAAGAAATCAGAACTACAGATAGAAATCGATAGGCAGATCTTTGAGAAATCTGGACTGAGCACTGCAAAGATTCATCCTGTTTGCCGTGTGATGGGCACTACACTAGTTAGTTTTTCTTTCCCTCATAAATGCTTGTTGATTGATGGGATCCTAGGTTTAGAAGTGGAAGGAATTAGACGAGTCACTAAGTTCATTTTTATAGATGAGGTCACTGAGACCAAGAGTAATCAGATGACTTGTCCACGGTCACAATACACTGGTCTTCAGGTTCCAAATTCATCCCTCCAGCCTCTGGCCTCCACTTAGTGGGGGATGGCTTCCGTCTTTGAGTGGAATGATCATGGCGCCATGCAAAGCCATTCACATAATTAATGCCTAACTATATAAAGAGGCAAAAGTGAGAAAATGAAAAGACATTAAAAAAAAACAAAAGCAAGAGAATAGTTGTCCCAATTTTGATGGTGAACTAGACAGAGAAATGGTTTTGATACCAGGAAGACCTGAGTTCAAGTTTGACCTCTGATACATACTAGTTAAATGACCCTGGGCAACTGAATTCATCTCTCAACACCCTCATGCAACGCTGAGACTTTAAACTGCACTGCATTGGTAGAGGGAGTTTATTCACTTTGCTTTCCCTTTACCAATGAATTTTTGATTGCCCTCTAAGAAAAAAGCAAATCTTTCTCTCACACACAAATATGGGTATGCACACATTTGCTTCCTTAAAGTGTTTAATGTACCTGACATACATGAACACATTTGAACCTCACAACAACTCTGAGATAAAGATTTTAGCTATAATTTCCCCTATATTAAAGATAAGAAAATTAATTTTTAGAGGGAGCAAAGTGACTAGACCAGGGTCACATCTGTGTATGTATAGACAAACACATAATGTATTCTGTCAGAGAGAGAGAGAATAGGATGCATCTTCCCTGGACTACATTTTTACTCTGCCTCAGCTTGAAATAAGTAATTCATCCACCTCTCGAAGAGAAAGAAAATCCTTCATCTTCTCGATCTCCTGTGAATGGTGGCCCACCCTGAGGAGGAATGCCAAAGCAGCCAGTGGCCCTCACTCTGCCCAGGGGGTCTAGTTCCTCTTGTTGTCTTTCCTGGAGTTAATAAGCAGGAATAGAATGGCTTATTGCTTTGTATGAGTTTAATGAATAATATTAACTAAAAGCATAAATATCTGCCAAGAGAGCTGTGAATTATCTATTTCCAGTGCCTGGCTAGTAGTACCATATTTCCTCTAACCCTTAACAAAATGTAATTCACATTTTGAAATTCAAGTGACTGACTTTAGAGAAAGATTTCCATGGCCAGCAACATAAAAGAGCCCAAAGCAGCTATGCAGGAGCTCCTACGTGGGCCTGGCTTCCCTCTGGGCAATTCTCTGGCCATGTAGTGCCAGGGAGGGTGCCCCAACCCATTCCTCGGGTGCCTGAGATGGAACCACTCATCCATCAACTGCACTCTCCTCAGGGAAGCTGGAAAATTGACACTGAGGCCTGGAACAGCACCAAGAAACACAGGGCATGGCTGGGATAACAGCTTTCCTCTCTGATCTCTGACCATATTCCAATAGGCTCAGGGCCTTCATTGGAACTGACTGACTCACAAGTTCATAAGCAGAGCTGAACATGTAAATAGGATGTTGGAGAAAGAAAGGTCCCTTCCTGCCTTCCAAGAGAATCTGCAGCAAGGTGTCCCCAGTGTCCTCATGCTGCCCCACACAGAGGTCTGTGAGACCTGCATTCTAGTCCCAGTTCTGATTCTTACTAGATGTGTGACCTTAAGCAAGTCCTTTTTCTCTTTAAACCTTCGTTTAATCATCTGCAAAATAGGGAGCACGTGAGGTCCAGAGCACTAGCACAAAGGACGGCAGAATTTGGGTATGATGTCAGTGAAGATACATGAAAAGGATTGGTGATTTTCTCAACACAGGGAACTCCGGTGAAGATTTAGCTAATAATCCTAGCACAGAGTGATAAGCTGACTTGTCCAGGGTCACACAGCTAGTAAGTATCTGAAGTGGTATCTGAGACTAATCTTCTGGATTCCAAGTCACATGCTCTCCACTGTACCAGACTGCCTTATCTTCTTCCATCAGCTGATTTTCCTCTGCAATGCGAAGAGCAGTGAGCTCTTTATTCACCAAAACCAATTCCCCCAGAAATTGAATACATGAATTAACAACACAGAAACCAATTCAAACATTAAAGTCAAAATGTCCCACAAAAAGGATAAAATGATTGGGAAATACCGAAGTTCTTCTGTCTTCAAATTTAAATTCTCAACAGACCTGTCAAGAAGACCCCCAGACTCTTGAGATCAGCACCTTCTCCAAAGGGCTAGCTCCTTGATGCCAGCCACCCCATTGCTGACCTTCAGATGTGTTCAGCATTGAGATCTCATTTGCAGAACTGGTCAGGTGACACAAAGCACAGAACAGACTTTCCATAGGTGCCTAAGCGGGATGTGATGGTAGGAGCTGAGTTAGTAAGATTTCCGGCATCACATACCCACTTTTCAGTGGTCAGTTTTTACATAGATGACCCCTGAGGCTCTTCCCCTCCCAGACTGATTCTTTTGAGAAGACAAATTAGACTCCTTTGTCACTGAATGGATGTTGCCCCAGATAAACTGATTCCTGGGAAGGACCTTAGCTTAAAAAGGCCAACTGCAACCCAGGTCATCCCCAGTCATTCGGACCTATGTCTTGCAAGTCAAGACATCACCCCCTGGGTCCTGTTCGGGAAATAAGAATGAACAACAACAAAAACAATATGGATGACCAGAGATCAGGTATTAAATTAAATGTGCATAGGGATAGGAATAAGAACTGGACCTCTGCTTTTATTGGTTTCTGGAGCTCCCTGATAAGGAAAGTCCATTTGCCAATAAGGTGGAGACCTTCTCTGCCACCTACAGACGTTAAGAGCCTACTAAAGCAGGTGACTAGCCCAGGGGCACATAGAGGACTCTAACCCATGTCCTTGGCTCCAAGGCTCTCTCTCTGGTCATTACTCTAAGTTGTCTTCCATAAATAAAAGATGTGAACATGTTTATGGGCAAGTTTCTGAAACTACACCACACATTTGGGAGGGGGGGAGGTTCTGTATCATCAAGGAATTTTGAGGGAAAAACACATCTATCATAGATGTGGATTGTGCTTGAAACCACTGAACTCTGCATTGTGCCTGTCTAAACCTACTGGTCATTCCAACTGGTAATAACCCCAAATCTTCTGCACATGGAACAAAATCTCCAGAACAATTTTAATCCCCTCTTGAATAATCTCACTGAGCTTCATCTCATGGCCCTCAGAAGTGGTGGGGGTGGCGGACAAAGCATCAGCTGGCATTTTACATTTCAGTATCCATCCTCAACAAGTTCTAATTGGTCAAAAGTAAATCACTGTTAAGGTCCACCTGGCATACAAAGGATGCCTGTTAAGGTGTAATGAAGCCTTTTAGAATTACGCTTAATTGGATATAAATGAGTAAGCTGGCTAGATACGTTTACTTACTCTCCAAATACAGCTACGGAAGAGGTCATTAGAGTTCTACTCAATTTTTCATTGTTAGCAAGTGGGGAGTGGGGGGCGAGTGGAAACATCGCTTACCAAAATAGAAGCTGGCGATTAAGACACAAAAGAGCTGGGCAAGGCGAAAGGGGAGGTATCCCAATTAGCATTCCCTGACATTAAACTTAATATGTTTTTAATTAGGCTGTTCAGTGTGTCCTTTCGCGTAGCCCAGGTGAAATGTGGGGGAGTTCTGTGCTTCCATGAGTAACCACCTTCTGCATTCTGCCCATCCCTTCTGTTTAAAGCTGTCACCTCCAAGCTGGGTTACTACGAGCCTTTGTAGCTAATTGCCTTGTTGTGGTTTGGTTGGAAATGAACAGAACGGAGCAGCTTGCCTCACATGAATGGTCTTCACGTTTCCGTGGCCGTGGTAGGTTTTAAAATAATACCTAGAGGAAAATGAAGCGATGGCGGAGGGACGCACATCTAAGCAAGGGCGAGCAGCTCGCTGCAGACAGATTTTCCAGGCAGACTTTGTTGATGGGCCACAGAGGCCAGGGTTACCGAGTGCTAGCTCCCTCCTCACACCTCGGGCGCTGGTGTTGGCTTACTGCGTATTTCAAATGAGCCCACAGACAATAGTAAGGACTCCTGCCGTGGCCGGCTTGGCTGAGCCAGCCAAGGAGAAGCCTGCCAGCTCTCTGGGCTCTGTAATCCAAGAACTGCCCTCAAGTGGAGCCATATCTTGGGCTTAATAACAGGATCACCAGAATATTCCTGGGCACAGCTGGAACCAGGACAGGGCAACTGGAGCATATCCCGAGGGGGCCAAATTTAGAGGGCATTGACAGCACTTGTAGGAGTGCTCAGCACTTCAGTAGCCTAGAAACCACAGAGCTTAGCACCTAGTTAGCATGAATAATTAGTTAAAAGAGGAAGCTACCAGATGGTAGGCTAGAGTGAGCTCCTTCCCCTCCCAATTCTGTTCCCTGCCCCCCTCAACTGAAGACGTGCTCATGCCATCGAACACAGAATCATAGACCCAGAGGGATCTAGAGGTCATCGGGCCCAACCTCCTCCCTTAAACAGATAAGAAAACTGAGGATCAGGGAGAGGAAAGGACTTCTTTAGAGTCACAGTGTAAGAAGGTACATGGGCTAGGAGTAGAACCTAGGCATTCCCAACCAAGTCTAGCATACTGTCCTTAAACCATGATGCCACTCAGTTTACTACTGCCATGGCTCTGGATCTGTTCCCATGACTTGGAGGCAGGGTGGCACAATGGAACAGGCCCTGGCCTGGAGGACTGAAGGGCCCCTTCCAGCTCTACACTAACCATCAGGGCAATGTTGGCGAAGGTATTTCTCAGCTCTGCTTAAGGTCCAGTCCACAAATACTGACCCTATCAATTGCCTATTATGAATTTAATTACTGCCTTCTGTGGGTAAGGCCCAGACTGATTCATCAGCTGTTCATTCATTATGAAGAACTTCCCTGGGGGCTGCAAAATAAACACAGTGCTCTCTTTCCATCTTCCCTAAGTATCTAGGAAAGAGGCAGGGACTCCCCGCCCTAGAGTTATTCCGAAATCTCTCTGAACCCTCTTGTTTCCTGTTGCCTCTTCATGACTCCTACTTCTGGAGAGTTGTCTTCTTGCAGGGCTCCTGCCTTGGCTTCCATCTGAGTCAGGCACTGATGGCTTCTGGATGCCTGGACTAGCTGCATTACATTTATGACCACAGGGACTTTGCTGTCATCACTCAACAGTAGTGGACTGGGGTCCATGTGGGCATGTCCTGGAAGCAGACAGAGGAGAGAGGGCTTATCTAAACAGAAAGTCAGGGAGATATGCAGAAGATAGATAGATGGGAGGGAGAGAGAGACAGAGAGAGACAGAGAGAGAGAGAGAGAGAAACAGACAGAGAGAGAGAGAGCGAGGGTTAGTTTGCCAATCACTGCCAGACCCTAATCTAATTACTTGAGGTCCAAATATAAGTAAGGAAGGCAGTCCCTGCCTTTAAGGAGCTAACATTCTTAGGGAAGAAATAAAGGGGAGCTGGAAAACTCAGGAGAAATACAGTTACAGTGGGCATAGCCTGAAGCTTGGAATCAGAAATACCTGACCTCAAATCTAACCTTAGCTACCAGTTTTATGACCTTGAACAAGTCACTTAAGCTCCATGAACCTCACTTTTCTCATCTCTAAAGTGGAGCTAATATCAGCCCCTCCCTCCCAGGTTGTTGGCAGGATCAAATGAGATAATATATGCAAAATGCTTTGCCATCCTTACAGAGCTAGAGAAATGCTGGCCACAAGATAGAAATTCACTGATCTCAGTCAGGGGACCCAGGGGAGAGTCCAAAGGAAATAAAAGCAAAGTCAAGACAATCTGAGGAAGAGGAACACAGTAGCACCTGGGGCAGGCTCCCCTCTTAGGAGGAGTCACTGAGTGGGCCTTGGAGGAAGTTAGGACTTCCAAGGGCCACAAGGTTGGCAGAGTGTATTCTAGGTATAGGGGTGGGGGAAACAGCCTAGGAAAATATCAGGGGGCAGGAGATGGACTACCAGATTCTGCCTGGAACACAGAGACTATGAAGGGCAATCATGTACAATAAGGCTGGGACAGTGGGATGGAGAATGTGTGTCTCCATCCAGACGCTTGCAAGAGAAGGGCTGAGCTAATGGGGGATCTGTCTTTTACAAAAAACCTAGTGTTTGTCACGGAGCCAAAGTGTGTTTGGTGGGTCCTTAATTATTCACTAGCAAGGATGAACAGTGTTCAAATGAAGAAGAGACAAGTAAAGCCCCTGCTTCTCACCTCTTACCACTACTTCATACATACTTCATGTATAATAACCTCTTGCAGGTGTTAGGGGTTCTCTCTTCCTCTCACAGGCATTCTCTTAATTTCAAGTCCAATGACCCAGGTTTTTCTCTCAGCTGTGTGAGCTTAGACAAGTTATTGAATCCTTCTAGGCCTCAGTTTCCCCCTTTGTAAAATGAAAGTTTATACTCTGGGTTTGTACATGCTGCCCTGGGTCATTCCCTGTACTGATCTTCCCTTTCTTGAACTTCTCATGTGACTGACTACTGCTACATTTTCCTGAGTGGGTGGGGGTAGGAGGGGACATTCAGTGATCTTTCTCTCCACCGAACCCCCCCCCCTGCCCTCGGTGGTGGTGTCTGCTCTCACCAATTCCCCTTCACTCATTTCTCTTTTCCTTCCTTTCATCATCAACATCATAAGAATTACCATTGACAATGTTACTGAAAACCTTCTTGGTGCCTAATAATAGCTAACATTTACTTAATGTAAAGCTTGCAATGCACTTTCTTTATGTTCTCATTTTATCCCCACAATATCCCCGTGAAGTATGTGCTATTTTATCTCTATTTTACTGATGCAGAAACTGAGGCAAACAGAAGTTAAGAATTTTGGCCAGGTAAGTTTCTAAGGTAGGATTTGAACTTGGGGTTTCCTGATGCCAAGTCCAGCACTTATCCACTGCTAAGGCTCTGGGCAGGTGGGAAAAGTAATCACCAAAGGCAGAAAGCGGCGTTCTGAAGAGGAGAGATTTCTGACTCAGAAATCAGCATACCTAGCCTTAGTCCTGGTTTTACCACCTCCTGGCTATGTGGCCATAGCAGAGTCATTTAACTCTGACCCCCCTCCCAGTCTCGGTCTCCCTATCTGCAAAGTACAGATGATTGTAAGATCCCAGATATGGAACTAGAAGGGAGCCCAGGAGTCTTCTAGTCCAAAGATCTCATTTTACATATGAGGAAACCAAGACCCAACTGTTTGGGTGAAGTGACATTCCCACAGTCACAGAGGTAGGAGAAAATTGCAGCAGTGGAATTGAAAGCCAGACCTAAAATGCAAGCCCAATGTTCCTTCCAATATATAGCATGCCCTTCGCTCAAGATCACAAGGCAGCTCAAATATCAGTAGCAAGGGATAGATAAAGCCTTATACCAATATTATCACTTTCTGAGAGCCTGTTACCAGAATGAATTAGAATTATCACTAGTCAAATCTCACTTTTATATTAGCAGAAAATGAGGAGGGGTCATCATATAAATAGAGCAAGGGAAAACAGATGGTAGCCCAAGGGCTACATACACTGGCACCCAGAAAATAAGCTCCTTGAGGGCAGGGAAATGTCTACTTTGGTCCTTGTATCCTGACTTCTAACACAATGACTCTCAGGTGTCCCTGGTCAAGTAATTTAACCCCCTCTGAATGTTTTCTCATCCCTAAAATGAAAATAATAATGTTCTTCCTCTTAAATTCATAGGGTTGAGGTGAGAAAAATGTTTTGCAGATTGCACGGTGCTACAGAAACAAGAGGTAATTACCTAAAATCGCCTTATTTCACTCATTGGTCTTAAAGGCACATGTGAGTAGTACCCGAGTAGTGACAAACATCACGGCTATGGGAACACGTGTGAGGTCAGGAGCAATAAAGCTTCCTACTTGTGTAACCAAAGCCGTGTCAGTCAGCTTCACTCATCCGTGCTTTCCTCAAGTGTAAAATGAGGGGGGTGGAGCTAGATACCCTCTGAAGTCCCTTCCAGGTCTAAGTTTGTCATCTTTGTGAGTGAAAGAGAGCAGAGTCTTTTTCCATTGTGACTTGGAGCTGAACCTCTTGAAGTTTTCTGTGCTATTGAGAACCCTGAATCACCAGATCGATGTTGCCATCAAATTCAGGAATGGCCCTGGGTTCTGGGGGCTTCTGCAATCAAGGCCAGCACAAGGCTGAATATTCATTCCCCTGATATCAGGGACTGTTTGGATTCTGATCACAGCCCCATAATGCTCAACTTCTATGATAGCAGAGTCATTCATGAAGGGATGAGAAAAAGTAAAAACAGGCATTGCTGGGAATTTGGAAGTGTTTAATCTAGTAAGCATCACTCCATGTGGTGAGAAATAGGGCTTTCCTTACTTATCACCTGAAATATTTTGTTTGTTTATTTGTTTTAGGAGAAGACAGCCCCAATAACCATTCCATTTGATTCAGTAAAGCTATTATGCCTCCTGTTCTTGTCTCCTTATCACAATAAACTGTTGGCTCCCATTCAGTTGAGGGTAAACCAAAGCAGCACACACTCTTGGAAGTGTGAATTGGGATGATTTTATTGCCAAGGTAATCTGAGTCGAAGGGAGGAATCTATTTGCAAGAAAGCATTTTGCTAATTTTTTCCCTCTTCTTTTTTAAAGGTCATCTCAGTCTCCAAGGAAAATGTCAAAAAGACATACAGCTTGGTACAAAATTGGAGCTGGTGTGAGTCAAACAGATCTTTGCCATAGGGCACTGATATAGTGGGAGTGGAAATAGAGCTAGAGAGAGGACAGCTCCCTCCCTGAAGCAGCCACAGCTCTGTCCCAGGAGTCCCCTGACTGCAGGCATCAGGATCACCCACTTGCCATGTCGCTGTTGCCTTCTTGGATCTTTACGTAGTAGATGTGACTCACCAGCCCCAGGTTCCCAGCACAATTGTCCCACCTGCAGCAGTCCTCTGGGTCACGGCCCCCCTCTCCAACACAAAACAAACAAACAAAAGCAGCTGATTTTTCTCCAGGCTCATTTACAGCTAGTTAGAACTCTGGCTTGGAACCCCAGTGCCAAGTCAGCCCTGCTCTGTCCATTGGAAAAATCAAAAAGTGATGACAAAAATCCAATAATCCATTATCTAACTTGGAGATGGTGTGCAATAAGAAAGTCCGGGTTCCAGATAATTCATTTCCATTTCTATCCAATGGCTAACCTCACCAAGGACAATGCACACAAGAAGACCACAGGAATAGGGTGCAAGGGCAATCTTTTCATTGGGAGAAGCCTTGAGAATGGTTTTTATAAGTCTCACATTTTGGGAAATGGGACCCCAAAGCCAGGATGTTGATTTGTTATTTGGAGAAATCATAATGCAGGCTGCCAATATCAGCCTGGGATATGTGGACCCCCAACTAAACCTCTTGGGCATGGAGTTAGTTTCTACCATGCCAAATTCATGTCTATTCCAATCAGGAAAGTCACTAAGCCACCACCATTTCATCATTCTGCCTTCACATGAAAATCTCTACTAACAAGGAATCGTCTGTGTTCTGAACCAATGATATTATGTTTGGATAGCTCTAGTTCTTGGGAAATTTTCCTTATAAAAAACCCTAATTGGCCTTTTCACATTAGCCAAACAGTCCTAATTCTGCCCTTGGGGATAAGTAGAACTTGAATCCCTCTTCCACAGGACAAGGCTTCAGATACTTAAAACCAGTAATCCTGCCCATGTTTCTGGACAGTCAATAAGCATTTTTTAATCACTTAACTAGTGCCAAGTACTAGAAATACAAGGAAAGGCAAAAACAGCACAATTCATGACCTAAAGGAGCTCACCTTCTAGTGAGAAGACAACATGTAAGTAACTAGGCACATACGAGAAATACAGACGACGTACTATCAGAGAGGAAGACTCTAGGAGCTGGAAATACCAGGGAAGAATCCCTGCAGAAAGTGGGGTATGGAATGCTTACTATGAAGTTGACATGCAAAGGGAGAGTATTCCAGACATGGGGGGGGG
>NW_027185872.1:407505-409378 GCF_028583685.1 Petaurus breviceps papuanus
AGCACAAAGATCCATATGTGGTTAAACCAGGGCAAAGGAGGGTGGGGCTGCTGATTCCCTAGTCCAAAACCTTTTATTTTTTGTGATGCAATTTCAATTTACATTAGGTTTTTTGGACACCCTATCCCTTTCCTGTTTAAATCTCTGGTCCACTAAAACCTACAGATCTTTTCCAGTTGAAGTACTATCCAGTTATACCTCTCCTATTTCTCACTTGAAAAATTGATTTTTGAATCTAAATCTAAGCCTTTATTTACATTTACTCCTGTTAACTTTCATCTTATTATATTCCATTTCCTAGACCAGAAAGATCTTTAGCAAGATCCACCCGGATTCTAATATCCACTGTATTAGCCATCCACCCAAGCTTGGCCTTTCTTCAAACTAATGCCTTCATCCCAGCCATTGAGTAAAGATCCCAATAGCCCAGGGACAAGAACACATGACTGAAGCATTCCACTGGATACACTCTCACCAAGTTGGCCTTAACTTCCTAGTGGCTGCTCTTTGGGTCCAGTTGTTCAAACCTAGATTTCTTCTGCCTCCAGGTCCATGGCTCTTCCCACTCTACCACCTTGCATCTCTCTCAAAAGCCAAAGATAAAGTCACTGGGCTCAGCCTATAAGATGCCCCCAAGATTAGTTCTCCTATAACTTGACAGACACTCTCTTTGCAAATGCCTTGCTCCAAAGAAGTGGGACTATTGTCTCATTCTTCAAGCCCAAATCAGGTGTCACCCCCTCCATGAAGCTGACTATCCTCCCCCAGACAAAAAATGTTCTGCTTCCAATCTTCCCTGGCACCTGCCTTGATCTTTGTTAATCTTCATCATTCTGACCTCCCTCTTCCATGGCTCACAACTTCTTCTCTATTTATTCTTGACTCATTAGATGATAAGCCCCCTGAGAGCAAGATCCATGTGGCCTTTTATCCCTTTAAATCCCAGAGACCTAACACAAGCGAGGCACCTAATGCATGGTTGGGGAGTTAGAGTGAATGGCTGCTGCAAGAACAAATGAATGAATGATTCAGCAGGCTCCATGGATGTATGAGTAGACACATATGTCGAAGCAAATACAGTGTTTGCATGGTCGGCTCCTTGGCTCGTCAGTGCTCCTATTCTTGGCCATGGGAGCAGATTGAGCAGATGAGAGCTGACCATAGAAAGTCACTGAACAGAAAGCACTCACCTCATTTTTCTCATCCATAATGGGGTGTGCATGGCTCTCCCCACAGAGCCCCAAACACTCTGAGACTGCAGTTTACCACAGCCTTTAAAACTGGGATTGAAACATGCTGTAAATTTCCTCCTCTGAACACTCATTTTATTTGGTAAAGAACATATGTTCTTCCCCAAAATAGCTTGCTATTTTGGACCCATTACTCAACCACATAGTTCCATCAGGGGTTACCTCATATAAACCTTTTGGTTGAAATTCTGTCTCCTCCTCAAAGGCCCATAAACAATTCATGGGAGTCACCCTAAATGGTCAAGGCATACTTTGTCTGCCTGGAAATAGGGATGATACACCTTGGCTTTCTGTTTTGTCTCTGATTTATTATTGTGGTTGAGGTAGGAGGCCATGGGGGAGACAGTATTAGGCTTGGACTCAGGAAGACCTGTGTTCAAAATCATGCGTCTCACACCTAAAATCTATGAAACTCTGGGCAAATTGCCTTGGCCCTGTAAGATACCAGGGACTGCTCAGGATTAATCTGCTACATCATAGTAGCTGACTTTGGCAGAGGAGATTTCCACATTAGGAGCTCCCCACCCTGGTGAAAGCATAGAGGCTTCATAAATACATATACACACATATATACATATACATACATATACACAGAAAGAGGGAGAGAGAGAGACAGAGAGAGA
>NW_027185872.1:409478-454396 GCF_028583685.1 Petaurus breviceps papuanus
GAGAGAGAGAGAGAGAGAGAGAGAGAGAGAGAGAGAGAGAGAGAGATAGAGAGAGAGAGAGAGAGAGAGAGAGAGAGAGAGAGAGAGAGAGAGAGAGAGAGAGAGAGAGAGGAGATAATATTCTACTGGACAAAAGAGATTACCTTTTGTGTTTGTAGACTATCTTTCCCTCCTCATATCCCACTATCTCACAGTAGAGAAACTATGGGGATCTAGGTAACACAGTGGATAGAGTGCTGAACTGGGAGTCCGGAAGACTCAGCTTCCTGAGTTTAAATATGGCCTCAGATACTTCTTAGCTGTGTGACCCTAAGCAAGTTACTTGACCCTGTTTACCTCAGTTTCCTTATCTGTAAAATGAGCTGGAGAAGGAAATGGCAAACCACTCCATGATCTTTGCCAAGAAAACCTCATATGGGTCACAAAGGCTTGACCATGACTGAACAATGGAAACTAATTCCTAGGCCATCTTAATTATGAATGGGCCTTGCCTTTTTCTCTCCTTCCCATAGTGGTCCTACCCATTCCTTCTGCCTGAATTCTGGCCATAAATTTCAATATCTGGACAGGACCTCATGGGTCAACCTGTCCAAGACATTCTCAAATCAGAAGCCTCTTCTAAAAGTTCGCTGACAAATGGTCAGCTACATGTGTTCTGCCAGTGAACTCACAATTCAATTCAATAAGAATTTAAAGACCTCCTGTGTGCCAGCCACTCTTCTGGGTTCTGAAGATACAAAAACAAAAAATGTAAGAGCCCCTACTCTCCAAGAGTCTACATTCTACTACCATTAGGGATGATACAGTATTTACAGAGATAAATTAAATGAAAATATATCTAAAAATAATTTCAAGAGGAAGAGAAAGAGAGAGCCCACAAATGGGATGGGAGAAGGGAGAAAGAAAGGTCTGGTGTAGGAAGTAGAATTGGATTGTGCTTTGAATGGAGCTGAATTCTACAAGGTGGAAGTGGAGAGAGAGGGCAGTCCATGCAGGGAGTATGACCTGTGCAAAGACATGCAGGTGGGAGGAGGTGAATCCCACCTGCAAGAGTAGGTCAGGCTACCTGGAAAGGAGAATGAGTCATTAGAACTTCTTCCACTTTTGGACAGCTCACGTTGCTAGGCAGCTATTCATCATGTGAAACCCGCAAAATCTGCTTTTCTGCAATTTCAATCCAGCATGTGATAAATGCCTATCACGATCTTAGTTCTGCGTTAGAGGATACAGAGATGGAAGATGGCATCCCTTCTGCCCTCAAAGAGCTTCCAATTTGAAAGGATCTAATTCCGGTCTAATCTTTTCTATTTTATAACCTCAGTTTCCACATCTGTAGAATAGGAATATGACAGTACCTACCTCCCAAAGGACTTTGCCAGCCTTAATCTACTACATGAGTACTAGCTGTTATAATTACAATTAGCATTATTGTCACGATTATTATTATCCCTCCAGGGAGAGGATACTTGTCTTTCTGCAGTTGATAGAGAGTATATAAATGGTAACTTACTAAAACCTGGGTGCTCCAAGGAAAATGCTCAGTGAACATCTCCTAATCTGGGCTTCCCCATGCAGTGACCCAAGCAAAGCAAATGACCCACTGCACTCTAAGCTGGTTAACCACTCAGGGAATGCTGCATTCATTGCCCAAGGACACTGTAAAATTGGAACATCCAGATGAAGGTGACCTGAAGGATAAGGGAATTAGGATTGAAAAAGAAAATGATTTGGGGGTCTAAGTGGGGTGGGAGAAGAGGTATGAGAAATGATTGCCTTCAGATATTCGGAGGGCGATCAAAGTAAGAGCAGTTTGATTTGTGTGACTCCAGAGGACGGAACCGTGAAACCGTGACTGATGGGTCACAGTGACTCATCATAAAAAAGGAACTTTTGAAAGCACAGGAGTGATCAGTTCACTCTCCTTACCACCAAAGCTTCAGTAGCCTCCTGTTATCTCTAGGACTAAATACAAAGTCATCTGCTTGGTAGCAAAAACTCTTCCCAATCAATCTCTAATCTATCTTTCTAAGCTAATTGCCCAATACTCCCCATCACATCCTTACTATATTCTAGGCAAACTGCCCTTCTGACTTGTTCTTCCCTGTAGATCAACACTCATTTCCCACCTCTTTGGCTTGGTACAGGCTGCTCCCATGCCTAGAATGTCCTCTCTCCTCAACTCTGCCTCTTAGAATCTCTAAATGTCCCTCAAGGTTCAGCCCGTGTATCACCTCCTGTAAGAGGCCACAGTGATAAGTGCTTTCTCATACAACTGGAAATGACCTTTTTTTTGTTGCCGTTTTATTCATATTTCTTACTTATCTGAACATATGCTATTTCTCTATAAGCTCCTTGAGGTTAGGGATTCTCTGTCTTTTGTCTTTGTATCCTCAGCACATAAAAAGGTGTTTGGCACATAGGAGGGGCTTGAGAAACGATTACTGTTTATTACTGTTACTAGATTATCAGCTCCTTGAGGACAAGGATTGTCTATGTATCCTTAGCACCTTGAAACGAACCTGACACATCAATAAATCAGTAATTGATACACATTTATGAAATGCCTACTATGTGCCAAGGATTGTACTAAGTGCTGGGAATACAGAAAGTAGTGAAAGACAATCCCAATCCTGAAGGAGCCTACAAAGTAAGCCTTTAATAAGTGTTGAATTTAACTGAATTTCCTAAACTCGAGCTGGCTGGAAATGTCACTAGTGGTCTCAGGAGGCAACAACCACTGAAGACACGCTCTTCAAGCCAAGGTTAAAGTATCAGTGACAAGGGGTGTTAAAGCAGAGATCCAAGGCCCTCATCAGTCAGGCTACCTCTCAGGTCCCTTTCAGCTCTCAGCGGTGGTTTGCCACATCAGTGCATGCATGAACGTTGGAAAGACTATCTGATTCCAGGCTTCCTCTAGGTTTTCAGAAGTCCATGAAGATGAGAAAGGTCAAGCACCCAAAGAACTGGCCCCTGGTGAGAGCTTAGAAGAGGAAGCCAATGATAAGGAGTCCCATAGGACCAAAGATATATTTATCTAGCTTAGCGTCAGAGGACCATGGAGTCCCAGATACATGGTGGATAGGGTCTTCAAAGTCAAAGCTCATAAGATCAGAGAATCCTTCCTCCACCCTCTTCTTTTTACCAATGAGGAGAAGAAATCACAGAGAGATGAGTGATTGGCTTGATGCTCAAAGAAAACAAATATTGGAGTAAAACTAAATCTCAGCTCTCCAGGTTCATGTCCAGAACTGAGCTGCTCCTCATAAATGGGCCCGCACTCTAACAGATACCTTAGGTTCTGTAATATACTTAGGCTTCCATTAAAAGTTCCTTTGATCAATTAATTTGCAATTATTTTATGGATAAATTATACCTCTGAGTTTAACATGTCACATATAGCCATGACAAGCATCCAGATAGAAGAAGGTTTAAAAATTACAGCATCTGAGCCCCTTCTTTATTAAGAGAAAAAAGGAAAGGTAGGGAGGCCCAAGGTCACACCGTTAGTGGGGTTAAGTTCAAGTCAAGTTAACAAGTATTTATAAAGTACCTAATATGTTCCGGGTACTGTTCCAAGTACTGGCAATATAAAGCAAGGTCAGGTACTTATCCAATTCCCACAAAATGGTAAAAAAAATAAATAAATATTTGGACAACAAAACTACAAATTCATACAAATGGTAAATTTGTCACTATTATCAGAATAAACTGTGCTTCTGAATGACTAAAAATGATAATTAAAATCAAATAATCTCAGAGCCAGAAGGCTCCTTAGAGGTTAATTCATACAACCACTTCATATGAGGCTTAGAGATTTGCTGAAGGTCAAACTGTAATTTAGTGGCCAAGCTGAGGCTAGACTCTTGCTTGGCTTATGACCCTCACATAATTATTTTCCCCCAGAACATCATGCTGTTTCAGTGAAAAAGCTAACAAGACATTGAACAATATCTCCTATATATCTAGAGTAACTAAATGTCTTCAGATATTCAAAGAATATCTACTGACTCAAAAAGAGTAAAGATTGTATACCGTGAAATTTTCTGCAAACCTACATTTGCCTCCATTTTTTCTAGGTAATATAGAGACCATATTTCATCCAAAAGAGGGCCTTTTTATAATAAAGGGTGTTTTCTTTTTCTGAATGCCAGGCTGAGAGGGGTTGAGGAACTTCTTAGAGGAAGAATCTTAATTGACCTGAGAAGTCTCTGCCTGTCAAATGCATTCCTTCTCATCTCATCATCAGGGTTCTCTGATTTGTGATCTGGGCTACCCAGAGAACTCTCCCGGGGATGGGAAGCAAAGCAGTTTCTGGAAAAAGAAACATAATTAATATCCAGCTACTGACAAGGCACTGGGCGAAATCCTAACGACTCAGAGCTAAAAAGAAAGGCATCAAAAACTGAATTAAAGACCAAATTTCAAGGCAGAGAGCTTTCTAGAGTGAGGCCAGTCCTGTCATTAGTGTTATTTGACTAGTCTGTCAAGGCAGTGGCCAGACTTTGTCACTAAACATCTGAATGTTAGAGTCCCTAAAAAAAGGATTCCTGACTCAGCCACAGGCACTTATTATAGTGAATTCAGGTGATATGAAGAAATGCAAAGTAATTACTGGGAGAGAAAGATCATGGAAGGCCTCCTGTAAGAGGTGGTGCTGAGCAGCCCACAAACACTTACTAGCTGTATAACTCTAGGAAAGTCACTTAATCCTATTTGCCTTAATTTCCTCATCTGTAAAATGAATTAGGGAAGGAAATGACAAACTACTCCATTATCTTTTCCAAGAAAACCCCAAATGGTAACACAGAGAGTTGGACAATACTGAGAATGACTAAATAACAACAACCTGGTAAAAGGAGACATGATGCCCAAGAAATTACCTGGATAACATCCTGAGATGGAAGATTCTTTTCATTCTTTAGAGACTCGTCTGTTTAGCATTTAAAGCCCTTTACAGCCTTCGTTTCCAGATTCTTTACCCATTATTCCCCTTCCCACCCTAAACTAAACTTACTATTCATTGTACAGGATATTTCATTTCTGCCTTCATGCCTTCAATGTCTGTCTTCCTCCCCTTTCCCTATTAAAAGATTTTATTTCCTTCAATTTGCTCAAGCGACACCTTCTCAGGAAGCTATTGTTAATGTTAGTACCCTCCCTCCAAAAAGCATTTTCATACTTTATATCCTTATATACAGAGTCATTGCCTTGATAGAAGGTAAGCTCCTTGAGGGCAGGTACATTTCACTTTTGTCTTTTATCCCCAGGGCTAAGCACAGTGCTGAAAAATGATGGGCATTTGATAAATGTTTGTTTATTTGCTGATTCATAGAACCAGAAACCTCAAGTTAATTTTGACCTCTGGAGATTACATATATCACCAGAATGTTCTTCCCAATCAATCCTCTGGTGTTATTAAAAGAACCAAAGACTCTCTAATCCTAGTTATTTAGCTCAGCACCTCGATGTTGAATACTAGCTTATAACCTCTGAGGCAGGAGGGCTTGCACAGATGGGAGTCAGCAAACATGGGGTCACATTCTGCCCCTGCTATTTGTTATTTTCATGATCTTGGAAAAGTCACTTCCTTTCTCTGGACCTTAGTTGTCCCATTTATAAAATCCAGAGGTCGGATTCGATGAAGTCTGATGTCACTTCAAGTTCCAAGTCACTGATCCCAGGATTTTTCTGGCTCACAGCACTACAGTCATATAAACAGTTAATCAATGTTTGACGAATTAATTAATTAACAGTAGTTAAACCATGAGCAAAGCCAAATGAAAGGCTTTCGCACTTTGCTATAGATTAATAACTGTTGTAGACCGATGCAGCTTCATCTCTCCTGCCAAAGTACATGTGAGTAAGCTTTTGTTCTCGGCACAAAGGAAGTGATAGCAATTCCAGATCTGATTGGGGTGGAGGGAACTGGGAGTCAGAGAAGAAGGGCATCTTTGGTACATCTGTACAGCTTCTACTTTTCTCCAGTTACTGCTCAGATGCACTCCCTGCCCTTTGTTGGCAAGTTTCTTGCTTTATTCCTTAAAAAAAAAAAACCTTTCCCAAACTTGCTATCAAAAAGCAAGAGCTTTCCTATCCTGCTGGGTTATTCAATAACATGCCATTTCTCTCTGACAGAGAAATTCTGCAAACACCCCCACAGTTTATTTGCTGAGAAGCTGGATTTCTGCCTCCTCAAACAGCCCCTGGCCTTCCCCTCCCATAATGAGCATCATTACCTCTTTCAAAGCCAGCCCTAGCTCTCTAATCCTCAACTTGCCAGGCTCTCATATCTGGCTGTGCCCATCAGCTCCCACTGAGAAACCCCCATGTTCCATTTGCATGGAACTTTAATGTAATCAGGAATGGAGAAAATCAGATGAATGTGTGTGTGTATTTAACTAGGTTGAATTTTTATTGATACTGCTGTGTTATTATAGGACTTAAAACAGATCCTCACTATAATCCAAGTAAGGAATAAAAACAACTAATGGGGGGGGGGGGAAGCAGTGGAATATGAAGGCCAAAGCCTAGTGCTGTACCTTTAAGCAACAGTGCGACCATACCAACCATAAGGAATTCCAGGGGTGGGTGGGGATTTTGAAATGAATTGGTCAGGTATCCAAATTTCCCCAGGCTGATTATCTATGGTCAAGGAGAGATCATCCATGACTCTGAATTTAACTCATGGGAAATCATTTCCAAGGAAGTAAGTTTTCCCATTCCTAATCAATCAGTTAACAAGCATTTGTGACTTAATATATTCTGGGCAAGGTGCTTAAATGCTGGGGTTACAAAGCCAAAAGTCGAAATTCCTTGGCCCATAGGAGCACAGATTTCTATTGGAGAAGACAACACACGTATTCATTGGTCTATTCAAAACACAAAGCAGATGAAAGGTAACTTTGCAGGAGGCAATTCCAGTTATGGGATGGGGGGGGGGCAGGAAAGCTTCATGGAGAAACTAGGGGTGTGCGGAAAGCCAGGGATGCCAAGAAGTCGAAGTGAGGAGGGCAAACATCCCAGCCAAGACCAAATCATCGCTCTCATGCTGTGTCCAGGTCTGGGTGGTATATTGTAGGAAGGGCATAAAAACAGCATCCAGTGGAGGGTGACCTGGGTATAAGGTGCCAACTTCATGTCATATGAGCATAAGTGGTAATAACTGGGGATGTTTTTCCTGGAAAAGAGACAGAGGGGGCACGATCACTATCTCCAAATATTGACAAGTTGATTGGGTGGAGGAAGGAATTTGATTTTCCTGTTGGAGCCAGAGGAAACCTCTGGGAGCAATGGGGAAAAGCTACAAAAATCAATCATATTGGGGCGGCCAGGTAGCGCAGTGAGTAAGAGCACCGGCTCCAGTGTTGAGAAGACCTGGATATCGAATCCCGGGCTCGGACACTCAGCACCCACCCAGAAACACCTGGCCGTGTAACCTTGAGCAAGTTACTTAACCCCGATTGCTTTAAAAAAAAAAAAAAGCAATCTTAAGCTGGTTGTTGAGGGGATCTTCCATATGAGGCCTGCCCCAATGTACAGTGGGCCAGCTCAGGGGGTGGAGGGCTCCCCTTCACTCTGGAGGTCTTCAAAGGCTGGAGGATCCCTTGGCACTTGGTATGTTGTGACGAGGATTCTTTTTCCTCTGGATGTGGATTAGACAAGATGGCTGCTGAGGTCCTGCCCAACTGAAATGCTGTGATTCTACCATCCTTGTGTCTCTACCAATAAAGATGAGTTGCTTGAGAACAGTGACTTCTTCTGTTGAGTTTTACAACCCCCAGAGCCAAGCAGAGAGTCTCACCTTGACACAAGCATTTAATGATATAAATATTTATTAAGTTTAATTAACTTCTTATCTCTCTCTTATTTAGACCCATTCATCTTTTGTCATGAGATTTTTCTAGTTTCAAGACTCAATACCACCTGCCCTTGCTGACTGTACAGTTGGGGTCAAAGGATAGAACATACAAAACATACAAAGACATATAAGAGAGTATACTGGAAACAGGAAAAGGTAGGGGAAATAGACTTTACTTTTTTTCTAAGAAAAATAAGAATAGGACATAAATTCAATAGATTTGACTTTGATGACCAATGGAAAAGGTCAGAGGAGGAGAAAACTAAAAATGGTCAGAGGACTTGAATTTGAAGTTTGTCATTCGAGAACGGGGAGGACACGTGTTGTTAATCTCTCCTAAAGAGGCAATTGGGTACAATGACAAAAGGATATGGTCCATCTGGGCTTAGCCCTCCATTTTGTTTACAGGTGAGAAGACTGAGGCCTAATGAGGTGCAGAAAATTGTCCAAAGTGACCCAGGCAGAAAGGGGGAGAGCCAGGGTTTGAAGCGGGGCCTTTGTCAGTACAGATGACCTCTGATCACACTGTGCCACCTCCCACAACACTGAATATGCCCGAATCATATGGAAAAATAGCATTTGATACATCATGACATTGTTAGAAGGCCTAATCCCCATTCCGTTCCTATGTCCAAACTGGTTCCTGATCCTAATCTCCTTAAATGAAGCCAGAAGTACCTGGATTTAGGATGACCTGAGTTTGAATTCTTCTTCAAACACTTACTAGCTGTGAGATCCCAGGCAAAAACAAAAACAAACAAAAAAATCCTTTCTAAGCCCCAGGCCCCTACCTGTAAAAGTGGAATGATAAGAGTATCTCTCTTGCAAGGTTGTGGATTAAGTGAGATAATATATTTGTGAAAATTGCCACAAACCTTAAAGTTCTCTATCAAAAGGAATTATTATTATCATACTTATGTTATGATTCTCTCAAGCCAGGCTTCTGTATGCAGAAGTAGATTAGATGAGTTCTTAGGTCCCACACAACTCCCAATAGATAATCCTCTCATTCTAAAAAATGAGTCCTTCCAAAGTTACCTAACCAATTAGAATGTCGCATTATTATCACCAACAACATGAGCTAGGTAAAGAAAGGGTTCTCATAGTTCTGTGTAGAAGCCATCTGTGGCAGTCGAGTTCTTGGATTTCCTTCTCAAGTCTCCCTTTGGACTCTGTCATTTGGTAGAGCAAACAGAGGGCCCATTCTGTCACTTGGAGTCATTGCTGTAGACCTGAAAATGTCTGATAGCAAGTGGTACTATCTGGGCAAAATCTCTGATGCCTTTGAACCACCTTGGACAGGGGGTGGACTAGAAGGCTCATTACAAAGGACTAACTTACAGGCAATGACATTATGGATCTAAGCACTAATGCTGGGGTTCCTGGTTTACACAGGTTTGTGACTTGCCCTAGGAAACTATGCCCCACTCCCTTGTGGACCTGGGAATTAAAGACAATTAATTCTTAGATTATATAACTCCCACTGCTAAGCATTGTTGAAACATCCTGTAGCCTTGGTGAAAATACCTGGCCTCTAAGCTAGCACTCCCATTGTATTCTGAAGCCTACCTTCTAAGAGCTTCCCTGTAATTAATTGACTCAATTTCCCTTAGTCCTCGATCAGTCAGGTTTCATTCTCAAGTTCTCTGTCAAGAGGACTTGAATGGAAGGTTGTACAGACCACAAGTATGCAGTCATTTAACAAACCTTAATATTTATGGAGGGCTACTTTCCATGATAAACAAAGATATGACTCCTCTAGCTTCCAAAATCAGTAATATGGTACTGAAGAGGAGAGACTAGCTGATATCAGTATGGAATTATAAAGTCTGCAAATGCTTTTTATATTTGTGTACATTTATTAAGTACCTACACTATTCCAGGAACTGGATATATGAACATAAATATAGGAGTCCCTTCTGTCAAAGAGTTTATAATCTATATGGGAAGATAATGTTGTTGTTATTCATATCCAACTCTGTGACTCCATGTGGGGTTTTCTTGGCAAAGATACAGGAATGGTTTGTCATTTCCTTCTCCAGCTCATTTTACAGATGAGGAAACTGAGGCAAACAGGGTTAAGTGATTTACCCAGGGCCACACAGTTAGTCAGTGTCTGAGGCCAGATTTAAACTCAGGAAGATGAGTCTTCCTGACTCCAGACCTGGCACTCTATCTCCTGCCCCACCTAATTTATTCCTCATATTTTACAGATGATAAAACTGAAGTTCAGAGCAGTCCGCTGACTTGTCTAGAATCACACACAACTAGTAACAATCAAAAGTTGGGTTTAAATCCAGCCAGGTCTTCTGGGATCCATGCCTAGGACGGTACTAAACCTCACTGCCTTGGCTTCATGCCAGTCTCACATTTCTACATCATGGAAGGAAACTATCTCCCAGGGGATAAATATTACTTTACTTAGCAATAAATGGAATATTGATACCCCCATAATCTCTCTTCTATGTGGCTGTCCCTCTACCAGTGGAGAACATGACGTGGCTCTCCATTCTCATCTTGTGCCCTTCTAGTCTGTAACCTTGTTTGACTCCCCAGTGGATGAGTTCTCCAATGTTCTGAATGTCTTTTCCTGCACCTTTGAGACCCCCCGCCTACACTCCATTGACAAGAGTAAGAACAGCAGCAGAAACTGGCCACCAAAGAGTTCATTTGGGTCACTACTGAATCCCTGAGCCTAATTCACTGAGAGCTCCATGTTTAAAGGAACCTCCTGAGAAAAATGACTCATTGTCCAGAAGGGCAGTTTGTGAGAGGATCGCCAAGGCAGCAACAGACCACAAGTGATGCCTAGTGGGGGAGACACGCTGACTTTGAGACTGACAGGAATTTAGACCAGTCCCCAGCACCCACACCGTACCCTCCCCTCACCGTGTTAGTTATAATATCTGAGCACAAAATGCCTAGATGTAAAAGTGCAGCTGTTCCAGCCAATCTCCACACGTTGGTTTGTGCCTGTCTACTGTCACTAACAATCAACACGACTGAAAGGAGCCCCCGATGCTCCTCTTAAAATGGCCCCTGAGTCTCCCTTCACCATTATTAGCTTGATCCATTTTGTAACTCAGACTTCGAAGCCAGGGGTTTCCCTTGACTCTGCCTTCTTGGGCAACTCTAGTTAATCCATCAACCTAGTTCTCTGAAGTCTTCATATCCCTCTATCCATTCCCATTGATTCTGAGTTTCCTAATGCTTCAGATTTAACCATATGTAGGGCTGTTCATAATGTCCAGGATGACTGGTATTTATGCAATGCTATACTCACACAGCACATATACATACACGTATGTGTGTACATGTACATGCATACATACATATATGTGTATATAAAAATATACACATACATTGTATTAAGACCTTCTTGAATACCTTGTGCTAATGTTCTCTTTCAAAAATTGACTATTTCTTTTGTATCTAACAATATGTATACCTGCCATCTCCTTCCATTAAAATAAAATATCCTTGAGGGCAGGGAATGTTTATTTTTTTTATTTGTGTCTCCAGTGTCCAGAACAATTCCTGATACATTAGAATTACTTAATAAATGCTTACATATTTGATAAACAAATTGATCAACTGATTGAAATAGAAAACATTTGGAGCCATAGCTTCATTTTTAAGCTTATATTTATTCTTCCGGTGATATGGTACATAAGTCATGGATTGTTCTAGTCTCCAAAGAATTCTAATTAAGGATTAAGGAAGGCCACTGGAAACGCATATAGAAAAAGTAAGCAGGTTACACATTAACACATTATTCATGAGGAACCGTGACAGAGAATCATAGAAAAGAGATCATCAAAGAACTTATGTGGAAAGTACAAAAGTGGTCTGGTGGCAGCCTGAGAAGAAGTGATAGCTCAAGGATAGTTTCAAGTTTTACTGGTATCTATCCACACAATAGCAAAAGAATGAAAGGAATACTCCTGCTTGTAGAGGATTTATGGGGGTACAAGGTGAAAGTCATATAGAACAGGCAGGAGTCAATGTGCTCTGCATCACTGAGGAAAGTACCCATATCAGTGGGATCACAGATCCACTGGAATAATAAGTAGGAAAAATTCATGTCTAGCAAATTCCCTGATGCAGCAAACCAAAATGGCAGCAAAGCAGTCAAGGCAGGGGGCTCTGGGAGCAGGCTTGGAGTCCTCATTCAAGGCACAATGCCATAGACACAGAGGGAAGAGGAAATCCATGTAAAATTGGGAGGAAATGAATCTGATAAACATATAAAGCAGTGTTTCTGGAAATGCCAATCTGTTTTATTCCATACACATCCAAAACCTCAGCAACAGCTTACACTTCTCTATCTAGGGTAGGCACTGACATGTGCTTCAAAACAGACTGCTGGCCTTATTACATTAGTAAATTCAAGCATGATTTTAAGACAAATTCTGGCAAGGAATTATGACACGCTATGATAATCACTTACATTTCCTTCTTCTATTGAGAGATATTTCCTCCAACAACTCTGTGAGGTAAATAGTGCTAGCATGATTATCCCCATTTTGTGAATGGCTAAACTGAGGCTCAGAGCAGTTGATTGACTTGCCAAGTTCACATAAGCAAGTGACAAAGCTGGGCTTCAAACCCAGATACCTGGCCTCAAGGTCAGTTTTCTTTTCTTTCCATCATGTTGCATTTCTATAGACAGGTTTAAATCTTCTAAGAAAAGAATGCAGCAATAAATAATGAGTAAAGGATATGAGGAAATATTTCTCAAAAGGAGAATAAATTCTTAACCATATGAAAGAAGGCTTCAAATAACTAAGAGAAATGTGAAATAAAACAAGACTGAGGTTTCTTTCAATTCACACAAAACAAAGTTGACAAAGAGGTCAACAGATAGGAATAGTCCATTTTGGAGGACTTATGAAAAGACAGGGTCACTGAAAAATTGTTGAGAAGGCTGTGAATTAGCAGAGGCATTTTGGAAAGCAATTTGGTATTATGCAAACAAAGTGACTGAAATGCCCATCCCTCTCACCCAGGGAATCCACTGCTAGGGTACACCAAAGAAGGGTCTCACATACATCAAAGTGTCAATGGCAGAACTTCCTGTGTGATCAATGAGTTAAAAACAAAATTAATGCCCATCGATTGGCAAATAGCTAAACTAATGCACAAATTTAACAAAATATCATTATGCTGTAATAATGATGATGAATACAGAAAAGCATGAAAAAACTTATGCAAAATGAAGTTAGGCAGAGCTAAGGAAACAATACACAAAATAACGATGACCACAAAATTGTCTAAATGAATGTTACAGTATAACAAAGCATAAGCTTGGCCTCAAAAAAAAGCTAGGAAAATCCTTCTTCCTCCATGCTTTGCAGCAGTGAAGGTCTAAGGAAAGAAACGGGCAGAGATTGTCAGATTTCCTTCCCCTCCCCAGTCCTATAGATTGGTTTTGCTTATTTTTTCTCTCCTTCCTCTTTTAAGATATTTTTATTTTGAAATTCAGGATGGTTCTCTAAGAGGGAAAAAAGATATGGGGAAATTTAGGAGATGTAAAAACAAAAACTATCAATAAATTTTATTTTTAAAAAGAAGGCAATGAGACAAAAGAAGGCAGAAGACTTCCTTATTTCACTTCTCATTGAGCTTTGTGAAGCCTAATTTAGCCATAGTTTTATTGCATAAAAATAACTTCTATCTTATGAATTAGCTGTCAAGCTCTAGGAGTAGCCAACCATGAACCCTTTGTTGTTGGCTGGAATATTTTCATTTTGTCACTAGTTAATCTATCGTTTGGTGATGGATAGGATGCTTTTATCCCCGAGGCATCTCATCTGAAGTTTTGTCTTGGTTTGTTTTTAGCACAAACAAATTCTCCTGAATAAGTATCTAAAGTAGGGGGAAAGAAACTACTCTGCCCAAGAGTCTCTAGTGGAAGAATTAAGGTGAAATCAATTCTTTGAGCCCACTGCGTAAAATCTTCTTTCTACCTTGAGCCCTCCTATGACAAGCTTGCCTTGATCTGCTCCATACTGCTACCTTGCTAGTAATCTTTATACTCTTGAATTATCTCATATTTAGTCATGTGTGTCTATATGTTGTATCCACCCAGTAGGATGGAAATGCTTTAAGAGTGAAGGGTTTTATTTTTGTATTCTCTAGAAAGCCACAGTTCCTCAGAGTTATCCCTGCAGGAGAGCAGTTGTCAGCCACCTTGTAGGGACATGACCCAGGGGGGAGTTGGGGAAAGAAGTCACAGAGGTAGGGATGTATAAGTTTGTCAAATCACTTCCTTTTGGAGATAAGGAATAGAAAGCGAAGAGTGGTCATGTGACTTGCCTAAAGTCATACATTGCATGAAACTAGACATTCATCATTCATCATACTGATGGTACAGAGCAAGTTGAAACCTCTGAGTTTCTTATTGATCTGTAAAACAGTACTTCTGAGAACTGTTTACAGTTATAGCTGTATTTCACTGGATAATTCCCCAATATATCAGTAGCCTGAGCTAAAATCAAACTTGACTAGTATTATTATAGGCAAATCACTTTTCTTCTCTTTGTGTGTTAATACAAAGAGAGAAAAAGCATATGGGAAGAAGTAATTTCTCACAAGAATGTTCCCCTATTTTTTAGGAAAGGTAAAGAAGATATTAAGGATATATTAAAATAATGAACAAGGTTCTTTATTTCCATGTAGAAGATAGGGGCAAGTTTTAGCTGCAAAATTGATCTCATGTCAAAATATATATGAAGTCAATTTAATTTTAATTGTCTTCAACTCAGTTCAATAAGCATTTATTAAATGGCTGCTTTCTTCTAGGCCCTTGGGATTCAAAGGCATAGGTAAAAGCAAAGCCTGTACATGAGCAGGTAACAAAAACAAAGTATTTGGAGGTAGGTCGGGTAAACACTAACACCAGGGAGGATTACAAAGAGCCTTGTGTTGGAGGCCAGTGGCATTTGACCTGCTCTAGACACAGAGGTGGGCAGGTACAGCGGATGGAAGACGGGTGCATAATGTGTCATCAGCCTGAAAAGATCAGACTGCAAAAGCCCTTACCTGCCAAACAGGAGTCCTCCTTGTTGCTGCCATTGTTGTCGTTGCTGTTGTAACAATGGGGAGTCACTGAATATTCTTAAGCAGTGGAATGGCATAGCATGACCTGAACTTCTGGAATATTCCCACGCAGCCACATGGAGAGGAGAGATTGGAAAGGGGGAACCCCAGAGGCTGGACAACCAATTAGGCTGCTATTGTAATAGCTTAGATGGAAACAAGAGGCTGAAGGGGGTGGATATGAGGATGATTAAAAGAGTGAATCCACTAGACCGAAGAGGAGTGAGATTAGAGGATGACCAGCTATAATCTTTCTGCCAAAACGTGTTTATCCATCATGAATATACCTGGACGGGGGATGTCTTCTCCTGTGATTTTCCTGCTGGTTATCATGGCAAGCTCAGTTCCAGACATGATGATGCAGCACAATGGGGCTCACAGCCCTACTCAGCGAGCACCCGAGAGGAATAAACATTAAACAAAATGAGGGTTTTAATGGTTCTCGAGAAGGCACCTCTTGGACTTCATCAGAACCATCGTCGTTGTGACACTATCAGGCAATACACATTTATTAAGCACCTACTCTGTGCCAGGCCCTGTGTTAAGTGCCTGGGATACAAAAAAGACAGACCCTGTTCTCACTCTAATGGGGGAGACAATAAGCAAAAGCAAAAAGTGTGCCAACAACTGCATATGGGATAATGGGAAATAATTAACAGAATGAAGCCACTGGGATTACAAGCAGCTGGGGAAGGCTTCCTGATTTTGGTTGGAATTTAAAAGAAGTCAAGGAATATAGCAGGCAGAGTTGAGGAGGGAGAGCATTCCAGGCAGGGGGAACAGTCATAGGAAAAGCTTGGAGTCGAGGGAGTGTCCTGTTGAGGAAGGGCAGAGAGGTCAGTTTCCCTGGATTGAAGGGTACTCCCTGGGGAGTAACACGTAAGGATACAGGAGAGGGAGGAGGACCCCAGATGATGAACTACATTGAATGCCAAACACGACATTTTGCATTTGTTCCTGAGGGTGAGAAGGAGCCACCACAGTTTACTGAGTAGGGTGCTAACATGTCAGATATGTACTTCAGGAAAATCTCTTTGGTGGCTGAGTGGAGTAGGGAGAGACTTGAGTCAGGCTGACCACCCCCAGCAACTATTGCAATAGTCCAGGCCTGAGGTAATGATGGCCTGCATCAGGGTGGAGACAGCGTCAGAGGAGAGAAGGGGGTATATTGACAAAGGTGGAATCAGCAGGCCTTGGGTAAGAGAGAGGAAGGAATCCAGGATGATTCCCCAGTTGTGCTCCTGAGTCACTAAGAGGATGGGGGTGCCCTCTCCAGTAACAGAGAAGGTATGGGGGGGTGTAGAGGGAAAGATCAGGAGTTCTGTTTTGGACATATTGAGCTTATGATCTCTGAAAGGCAGTTGAAGAAAGATGTGAGACTGGAGATCTGCAGTGAGACTGGGAAAGGAAAGGTAGATTGAGAATCAACAGTTTGGAGATGGTAATGAAATTCATGGGAGCTAATGAAACCACCAAGTGAAGAAGCATAAAGGGAGGGGACAAGAGGGCCCAGGATAGAAGCTTGGGGAGAATAAGAATGAATAAAGATTGGTAACTTTTACCACACCACGCCTTAGATCTGCCAAAGTAGTCAAATTTCCATTCTCCCAAATCCTTCCCTTCCATATTGCACTCTCTCAGGAAACTGCAGATAAATGTTTGGCATAAGCAAGAGGCCTCAGAGCAGAATGAGAGCAGACTGGACTCAGAGCCAGGGGACCTGGCCCTATATAAGTCACACTGATCCCAGCCTCTTCATTTTCATCTGTAAAATGGGGATAGTAATAACATTTTCCATATAGGGTAGTTGTAAAGATTGAGATTTTACATGTAAACTATTTTGCAGCCTCTAAGTAGTTTATAAGTATGAGCTATTTTCTCAGAACACTTATTGCAATGATCAGTCACAATTACAGACAACCTAAGGTTATATATTCTTCTCTCTTCTCAAAAGAGAGGTGGTGGGTTACAAGTGCAGAATGAGGCATGCATTGTTGGGCAAGGCAATGTGCTGATTTATTTTGCATAATTGTACTTTTGCTGGAAGGGAGGGTTCAATCGAGAGTAGAGAGAAGTGTTGGTAATGGCAGTAATGGAAAGAGACAGAGACAAGGGAAGGAAGTAACAGAGGGGGAGAAAGGAGGGGGGAAAGAGGGAGGGAGGGAGAGAATGAGAGAGATACAGAGAGACAGAGAGAGAGAGACAGAGAGAGAGAGACAGAGAGAGAGAGAATGAGAATGAACACTAATAATTTTTTTCTGATTTAAAATTAAATGAGGGGTTTGGATAGGCTGCTCTCAAAGTTTCCTTATACTTCTCAATTTTTGATTAGGGATGAGTCTCTGGAAAGGTGAAAAGCTGTCAGGCTCTGGATGGCCAACTTAGCCTTGGTGACATCCACTATATTTTGAATTCTCCCTCCTATCTCCAGGCCTTTGAACACACTTTGACCTACGCTCCTTACCTCTCTCTCTTAGAAGCCCTGGCTTCCTCCAAAGCTCAGTCTCTGCATCACCTACTATGGGAAGCCATTCCCAGATTCCCTTGGCTGTTGAAGCTCTCTGGGTAACTGTTGAGGTTCACTTTTCTGCCTGCAGATTTCTTCTCTCTATCACTCACCCCCTTCCATTCTCTGCTTCCCATTGCTTCTGATGACTCTAAAGCAGGGGAAGAAGGAGTAGGGGTGGCCTTAAGAAAGCAAGGCAGCCACATTAGTTTTTGTTGTTAGGAAGCTCTCTCCCTCTTGCCACTCCCACAACAGAATCCCTAATCACCACTTGTCTTCCATGAGCACTGGACTTGATAAGAAAGGAGGACAAGGGATAGAGGAGAAGGAGGAGGGAGAAGAAAAAGAGGAGGAGGAGGGAGAGGAAGATCCCAAACTCTGAAGGGGCAGCTGGGTTCACAAGGAAGAAAGAAAGGAGCAGGTGAGAGAAATCTGCAGGGATAGGAAACCTCTCTGCTGGAGGAACAAAGTATACTAGGCAGGGATTGTCTGCATTTGAAATGGGAAAAGTGTTGGCTGAGTTTGGCTCCCTGCTGTGTAATTGTAAGACTTGGGAAATCCGAATACAAACAGAGTTCCATTTACTAATGGTCACTAATAGCCTGTAATCACAGGAGAACCTGTTAAGTAAATAATGCATTAGCTTGTTTGAAGTACAATCAGGAAACCAGTTGCCTTTCTTGCTGTATTTACACTTGGCCTTGGTCTCTTTGGTTGTGACAAACACTTTCACCTAATTTGTATGCCATGCCCCTATTACCAAGCTTACACAAAACTGTGGTTACAGATCCCTAACAGTGAACCTAGAGATCTCTTTAGAGTAATCTGGGGCTGGAGACTGGAAGTGAGAACCAAAGGTAGGTCCATTGTCTCCCGCCTCACCCTCCCAGAGAGGACTCAAGGCTTCTGGGGAACAAGTAGGTAGTCCACGTGGTTTGGTCATGGACTTGTCCCTGAATGGGGAGTCTCCTAGATCTTAGCACCTTGTAAAGAACATAACACTCCCAGTAGGCTCCACAGGAGCTAACAATGCCAGTAACCAAATATGTGCACACTCCCTGCCAATCAGGGAGCTCCAGACAGTATGTTCACAATGAAAAAGATGTCACCTGTTGTTGGAAGTGAAGAGTGGCACCAGATAAAGGCAAAACTAAAGCTAGTAATTCTATGTGGGTATATGTATAATTGTATAGACACACACATGCATGTATATAAACACAGTCATTTACCTACATGTGCATGCATGTAAACACAGTGTCCACACATGTAACATGCATGCACAACACATGTATGCAGAACCATACATGTGTGTGCATGTTTATACATGTGTGTGCATCCACACACATATGACTATAGTATCTGCCACCCAGACTGGGGAGCCTCATTTTCTATCCAGGCTCAGCATCATGGCCACCCCTTCCATAAAGCCTCCTGCAATTCCCTCCCCCGCCCTCAATCTCCCTGGTGTACTTTGTTTGAGTCTCTCTCTCTGTCCATCCACTCCCCATTACTTCCCATGTTACATTGTATTCTCTACAGAAAGAGCACTACCTAATTTTCTGAACTGGCTTCAGTGTTCCACGGTTCACATAGGCAGAAGGCTGTAGGGCTGGGCTTCAAACCTGACCTGTTTGATTCCAAACCCAAAGCTTTCAGAACCAAGCCCCTCTTGAAAGGGAGAATAGATCTGGAGGCTGGGGTGAGGGTGGCTCTCTGCTGAATGGACCATATGGACTCCAAGAGATTGGCTCTCTAGCCCATAGGTCAGATATCAAGGTTATTGGGGAAGCCATTTACAAGGCGCCAGATTTGATTCTCAGTAAATAATTGTGCAGGCATGAATGATTTCTGCTAGAAATGAGCCTCTTACTTAAAAGGTAGTGTGCTTTAATATAAATAGCAGGGACTCTCCAACCAGAGAACTCAAGTTCAAATTTCATTCTGCTTCTTTATGTGACCATGGGCATAGCTGTTAGGGCCTCAGTTCCCCCATCTGTAAAATGACCTCTGAGGCCCCTTCCAGCTCCGGATCCAGGACCTTATGGAGCTATGATATATGACAGTAGCTTGAGAAGTGTAATGGGAATGTAAATTTTTAAGATCTTCCCTGCCCCTAGGCTAAAGTGTACCTAGAGCCTAGGGTGGGAGGCTTGTTTTTCAGTAGATACTTTTTGATTGGCCAGTGAGTCAATAAGGTTGTTACATTCTCTGAGCCAGGAGAAGGCTATATAAGCCCTGATGTGTAGCTTTGTTTTGGGGCTCACTTTGAGAAGTGTTCTGTGATTCGATCAGATGACACTCTGGGAAGCTGTTGTTGAGAGTCCCCCGGCTTTGAAAAACCCAGATGTTGATTTGGTATGGATGTAATGGTTGGACAGTTTGGAAATCTGTCTACTTGATCTGTTTCTCTGTCTTGATAATTCTGTCTGTGTACTTTGAAGTTCGGGGTGCTGACATTTTTCCCCTGAACTAGGTAAATGATACATATCTGACTGATTAAAGTAAGCTTGTTAACCCATTTTGAGTTGCTTTCCTTTATCAAAGCAGATCTAAGAACTTGTGTTGGCAGACACCCTGGGGACGCTGGGGTGCTTGCTGCTACAAGAAGATGGTGGAATCAAAGGAAAGTGACGCATGCAGGAGGTGATGTGGTGGAGTAATGAGTAGACCTCTAACCCAGGTCTTCCTGACTCCAAGTTCTACCTTTGGCACTGGCTTTGGAAACCTGGGCAAATCACTTGACCTCTCAGTGCTCCTATCCTACCCCACCCCCAATTTTTTGAGATTAAATAGCAGATGAGTTGTAGAGTCACATTGTGGAGGGAAGTGTTCACACTGGGAGTTTTTTGCACTAAACCAGACCAAAAAGTTCTCTCTCTCTCTCTCTCACACACACACACACACACACACACACTTATTCAAAATGAAAATAAAGAAATCACAAATCCAGAATCTCAAAGTGTCATCGGGATAGTAGCAATTTCTTGGCATATTCCTCCACTGTCTCCTTTCTGTGTGTAGCCCAGGAGATTAACAACCATCCTTAAGAGGTATTTGCATTTCTTTGGCCTCGAAACGTTGTCGTTTCTACTAGATTATAAATACCAAGCAGGACGTGCAAGATGAGGAAACTTGCTTCCTGTGAAGCCATTTCCAACACATTATTTTAATTTATTCTGGATGGAAATGCAAAGAGATCTTTGGAACACATGCCGAGGAGAGAAGATTGCCATGAGACTGAAATATAATTATTGTGACATGAACTGGGAAGAGAGATGTGTGAGCACAAGAGCTGGGGAAGAGAGACGTTTGAAGTCTGGGACGATGCGTGTGTGGTGCTAATAAGTCACTCACTTCTCCATCTGAGTTCAGGGAAAGGTTCATCAAAATGTGATCAGGAAGGCTCTGCTACTGACAGGCACATTAAAACAAATAGCTTGATACGCGAAAATGGTACCCAGCCAAAAATAATTACATGATCACCTTTTAATGGAGGGAGCCGAGTGCAGGCGGCATGGAAGTCTCAGCTCCGCCACCAGCTCCAATGACACTCTCCTCTCACAAGACTTCCTCAAGTCAGTGTGCAAGGTTGGCTTCTGCCATCCACATCTGTACAGTCTGAATAAAAAATGCGGCTGCTGAAAGATCCCCTTTGCTAGTCCTCTCCCTTTGCTTGGCTCTCTGGATGAGCTGCAATGGAAGACAAATGCAAGACGCAGAGTACTGAATAGCGGGAAGGACCAACTGAGTCAATTGCATTGGGCTAACCTTCAAAAGACTCCCACCAGACAGTGCCGACAGAGCAGCCAAGGCCTTAGAAAGTGCCTGGGTGTGCATTCAACATATTAACGAGGCAACCAAGGAACAGTCATACAAATAATTAAGACTCACGCTAAGAACAGCAAACTTTGTATTGGCTAAAGTTATCTGGAAACATAACATTAAAAAGCCAAGCAAGCTACTAGCTGTCATTTTTCTGGCTTTTAATATTTGCAAAGAGATCTCATGCATTTCTCACTTGACTTTCCTGAGAGCTCTATAAGGTAGAGACTGGAAGTAAAATTAGTTCTATTTTCAAGATGAGTACCTGAGATCCAGAAAGATGGGGCCATCTGACTGACCAGCAATCACAACCAAGCTGGAATTCCAACCCAGGTCTTCCCTCACTCTCCAGTCCAGTGTCCTTTATCTCAATCATATTGACATCATCCAGGAAAAATTATATTAAAGAATGAAGTCCACTGGAGTTTGCAGAGTTACTAAGACCTCCATCATATAGCTACCATTTTGTTTTTTCTACTGGCATCAGAGAGCACACATGCACATTTGTGCACATAAATACACACATTCATGTACATACTGTCCCTATACTATATTCTGCCTTTCAGCTCTAGCACAGACAATTTTGTTTGGGCTTAGTCTGCACAGTCAGAGCTGGTAGGCTGGAACTCACACTACAACAAATGACCAGACATAAGAGTTGACCTGAGGTAGACAGGTCAAAATCAGTCCAGGAGATCAGTGAGAGATCACATCAGAGGAGCAGTCCACATAGAATTAAACAAAGCATCTAATGAAGATAATTTTCCACAGGCCATGCAGGGACTAGGTTTTATAGGGAGGACAAGGGAATGGTATCTAGGGAGGTATCTGAGTAAGGAAATCTATCAGCTATGGTGTGTGTGTGTGTGTGTGTGTGTGTGTGTGTGTATTTGGAAACACCAATTGCTGCTTGGAGAGGCAGAGAAGTTATATGGGTCCACCCTTGTGATTCAATGCCAGCCACACTGTGACTAACACCAACATTTGAAATAGTGTCTATATTTGACACAGAGACCAATCCAAAAGGTCTGGGGCTGAGTGTACATGAGTGTGTCTTCCCATTATGTTGAAAAGTTCATATAGACATGTAAATTTCCATCTTCAGATTAACATAAAATATATTCCTGGATGCATTGGGTAATATCTTTCTTGGGAAGTAAATTTAAAATTGACCAATCATGGAGAGAATTTGCTCAGTGCTTACCAGTGAAAGTAATTTGAAAATGTTTCTTCCATTGCAAATATCCGTGCCCATATTATAGAAAACAGCTTCACTTTCTTACATTGTCTCAGGCACAAATTTGTAGAATCATAAAATGTGAGAAACAGAAGAAGCCTTAGGGATCATCTATTCCAATGTTCTTATTATATAGATGAGGAACAATTACCCAAGGTCACAGAACTAGTTAGGAAAGAGCTGGGACTTTGACCTTTATCTCTTGGATCCTAGTCCATTTTCGCTGTTCATGAAATATATTTTCTTTCCAGAAAAATGTGGCCTGAACAATGATAGGCATAAACCCAAACAAGGGGCCAATGACAAAAAGAAAGGCTCCATATACATCAAGGCATTTATGGAGGATGAAATGGTTCTTCCAAAGAATCTTGGATCAGAAGATGGAAACAGCTTCAAAGACCATCAATTCAACTGCCCTGTTTTGAAAGTGAGGAAACCATGGCCCAAGGACGTGTGTTGACTAACCCAAAGTCCCATGGTCAACAAGTGGAAGAACCAAGATTTGAGTCCAAGGCCTTTCCTTTGTGTCTTTCCATGGAATCCTATCAACTTCTGACTTCAGCAGTAGGTAGCTGTGTGTCCTTGGACAAGTCAACAAACTTCTCTAGGTCTCAGGTTTCTCATCCATGAAATGAGGACTAGATCAGCATCTCTCAAAGTATGGTCCATTGACCCCTAGGCATCCCCAAGATTCTTTTAGGTGGTCTGAGAGGTCAAAAATAATTTTCATAATAATATAAAAACACTATGTATTTATTAAAATGCTGCTCTCTTTTCCTCTTACATATCTGTGTGAAGCCCATTTTTCTTTATGAACTTCAACCAAAATAATGTTACAATGAATTGAATCCAGAAGCAGATAGGAGAATCTAGTTGTATTCTATGAAGCCAAACTTTAAAGAGATTTGCAAAAATGTGTAAAACAATGTCATACTTTTATTTTTTTGTTGGACATACAGTTACTTTTCATATTTCATCTAACATGTAATTTGTTTATTATTTTAAATTAATGTTTAAAACTGTATCTACTTTCATTTCTAATATGGCAACATAGCTAGATAAAACCCACATGAAAAAAGCTCTTTGGGACACTCACTAATTTTTCAGAGTGTAAAGGGCCCTGAAATCCAAAGGCTGGAGAATTGCTCCACTAAATCATCTCAAAAGTCCCTTCCAGCTCAAAATTCTACCATGTATAAGACATTGCAGAGAACAGAAGAGCTTTCCTTCGAAAGTGGTCTCACAAAATGGATCCTAGGACTCTAGGGGCTAGAACTTCCCTCATTCCTTTTCTCATTTTAAATTCAACTAACAGAAGAGTTATAAGAAAATATTTCAATGAAATTTTAGGAAAAATAACTGTAAGCAAAACTGAGGTGGGATGAAGTAGACGAAGAAGATGAAGAAGAATTAGAAGCAGAGGGCCTGGGTTCAAATTGTGATTCTGCCACTTCTTCCTTTGTGGTTTTGGGTGAGATGTTGAACCTCCTTACTCCTTAGTTTTCTCATCTCTAAAATGGGAAGTTTAGATTAAATGAGCTCCAAGGTCCCTTCTAGCCTTACATCTGATCCCGTTGGAAGGGTGTGGTTGACTAAACAAATCAGTGAAATCACCCCCTCCAATAAAAGTAAAAGACAAGATGCTGTGGCCTAATACCACAACCAGGTGAGAATGTGCCTTAATGATACCAAGCCAATCAAAGGCATTCCCAAGTGTGAAAAGATCTTGATCAATTCCAATGTCTTTGCCAAGCTATTGGATGAAACAGAAGTTACAGAAGACATGTATTTGGACTAACTGAAGGATCCAGCCATACTCCATGGGTTCTGCAAGAAGCCAAAGAGCTAGTGTAGAACCAGAAAGACTTGAAGCTGCGCAAACATCTGTTCATAGAGAAGAATAAGGAGGAATCATGGGAAGGGGATCGCAGGAACAGGAGAAGGGACCTCTCCTTCTGGGATACTGCCTTTCCCTCTTCTTGACTGGAGGAAGACCTTTTAAGCTTCAAACATTCTGGAGGATTTAGACCTGTCCATCTTTCCATTAGCATTCCACCAATGTCCCCTAGGGCAGCAGTGGCTGGTAGTAGATTGAATGTTAATGAAGTAAGTTAATGTTAAAGGTAATGTAGTAAAGTCAATGAAGTAAGGGAGATTCACTAATCTATAAGGAACCCAACAGAAAAATGTCATTATACTAAGGGGAACTTTATGGGTATTCTGCAAAGGATCCCCAGCAAAAGAAGTACTTCCAGCAATCAGAAGCTATGAATTACCACTCTGCTACATGTATTCTCTAAGTTTGAGTCTGCTTTCTTCAGGATTCTGGATTCACTGATGGGAGAATATATCACAGACATTTGTGAGGTTTTTTTTTCCTTTTTGGAGGGCAATTGGAGTTAAGTGACTTGCCCAAGGTCACCCGGCTAGTTTTTGTGTTAAGTGTCTGAGGCCAAATTTGAACTCAGGTCCTCCTATCTCCAGGGCTGGTGCTCTATTCACTGTGCCACCTAACCACCCCAGTGAAAGAGTTTTATACTAAATGTACCAACTACATCACCTTAGCAAAATAACCCTTCTCAAAGTTAAGTTTGGCTGACTAAATGATATCAACTGACAACCATGAAGAGAACTACATTAGTGGGGGCTCATGAACTATGTGTCAAAAAGAAAGCCCTTCAAAGCTACCACTATATCCCGGAGGGGATCTAGTATCCATATCTAGGGACCTGACTCGTCAATGTGAGTGGGGGTTGGGATAGCAAAATCAGAGCACGTTTATATTAATATTTTTGGAAATAGATATATAATGCAGCAGAAAGGATTATGTATTTGGGGTCAGAATTCTGGGTCTCCTCTTCTACAATATAGGAGAGTGACCTTGGGTAAGTCACTACTCTAAATTCCAATTTTATATGTCGTGGGAAAATTATCTCTAAGTTTCCTTCTAGTTCTAAATCCTATGAAAGCCGTAAGGATAAAAAATGGACACAGATGGAAAAGCATTCACATGAAGTTTTAATGAAATAGTGAATTTTAAGGAATTCTTGCATGCCTACAACTTTCACCATTTCAGTTAACAGCTGTGTTGAAAAAACAGAAAAAGAGAGAGGCTGAAATTAGAAAGAAAACTCCTATAGCCGTATTTCCCTTCTGATTTTTTTATTGCACAAAAGAGCCTTAGATAAAGATCTGAGCCACACAGAATGGGTCCAACTTGGACAATGAGCAGAAGTCTTTGGAGATGTATTTTTAAAACTAGAGGTTAGTAATCTTTGCTTCTTTGTAAACTTCCAAATTTAACCTCATAAAAAGAGGTAGTGTGAGTGTGTGGTCATGGGGCACTACTGGGTACAGTTTCTTTCCTTACCTACATAAGGATGAAAACCAGTTTCACAAAGGTATCAAGTGAGGACCTCTGGGAACACTCAGTCTTTCCAGTGAGGGACTGATAGGTAGTCAAACATGTTGGGGCGCCATGAAAGAACTGGAGGAATGCATCATTTAAATAACCAAGAAGAAGGAGGAGGACCATTTATATGGAGCCTCAAAGGAGTGTTAGGGATACCAGAAGAATGTGCTTTAAAAAAACCCAAAAAACCTTAGGCCAGAAATAGCACTTTCACTATTGCCCCCATTTTCGTTCTATTTCCCTTCTCTAATTTCGGTCTCTGGTTGCCCCACCCCTATAACTTCTGCTTAGGCCATCCCTCTCCTTTCCCAACAGCCCAACTTTTTTCTCTCTTCCTTCCTTCCTTCTTTACCTCCCATCCCTTCCTTTCCACAACAGCCAGGCTACCTCCTGTTTTATTCAAGCCAGTATTTTATAAGCACCTGAGTTGGAAAGGACCTCAGAAAAGGTAAGAATCTTCTCTAAAAGAAGAGTCTAGTCAAGTCAATGAGCAATTATGAAGCACCTGCAATGGGTCAGGGACTGCGCTGAGGAGACGAAGAAATAAAAATGACCATTCCTGCCCTGAGAAGCTCACAGCGTGATGAAGCAAGGCTAGCTAGGTGGGAACATCTGAGTTTGATTCCTACCTCAGATATCTGCCAGCTGTGTGATCCTGAACAAGTAATTTCATTTCTCCAAGACTAAGTTTCTTCATTTGAAAAAATGGTTAATACAGTTAATATGTGACTAAGGCAGAATTTGAACTCAGGTCTTCCTGGTTCCAGGTCCAGCATTCTAACTGCTAAGTCACCCAGTTGCCCTAAAGGCAGCATGCTAGAGTACAAAAAGGAACCAAAATTGATGCCAGAGGGTAGTTTCAAAATCTGGTCCTGTGCACTTACTGCGACACCCTGAGCAAACCTTCATCTGTCTATGCTTTGGTTTCCTCCTCTGGAAAAATAAATAGGTTGGACCAAATGATCTCTAGGGTTCCTTTCCAATGCCAGAGAGTTGATCCTGCTGAGATCAGAAACATCTCTCTACTGTTCCCCTATCCCTCTCTGCAGACTCTCAAAAGGTTCAGGTATATAGTAGGCATTTAATAATGCTTGTTGATTGACTGAAAACAAGGTGGTCACACCCTAAAACATTTTACTAAGCTATAAATGAGAGGTACACAGACACCAGGGAAATGTAGGGCAGCTTAATTCCTTTGTGTTTCCTTCTCATTGATCTTGAAGGTAACAACAGCTAGAATAATTCTAGGGCGCTTTAAGGTTTGTGAAGCATTTTAGGCACATCATCTCATTTAATCTTTACAGGAAGCCTGTGGAATAGATGCTATTTTTTAATTTTACAGATGGATAAACTGAGGCCAAGAGAGTCTACATCACACAATAGGAAATGAGGCAGCATTTGAACTCAGGTTGTTATGACTCTAAGCCCAGCACTCTGTGTCATTACCATGACCTTGTTTTCTCAAAGATCAATGCCTGGAAGATCGTTTAGAGGTCAGTTAGTCTAACCCCCATTTGACAGATAAGGAAATTGAGGCCCAGAAAATGCCTCTCATGATACCATTCTGCCTCTTGGACTACTTGGTGGGCAGCCAAGCATCAACAACAGAATGGGTTAAACACAGATACAAGAACTAAATGTGGTCAATTTGCATGGACAAATTAAATTAACTTTCACTTACTTATTCCCTAACTGTTAAGTGACTAGCTTCGATGTTGATATTTGTTAGCCCCCAAATGCCAATGGAGTATCACATTTTCCTCTTGGATGGCTGCCCAGGATTCTTTTGGCTTGACAAAAACCTGGGCATTTCTGCGAGTGCAAACTGACTAGCTGATAAATTAGGTTTGCATTGAGGCAGCCAAGGGCAAAAGTGGTCCTACCCAGAGTGTCATTAAAACTTTCCCACAGCCACAGGGTATTAGGAAGGTGATGGACACCCTTCAGGTGGAATTCTTAAGAGGGAAATCAATTTCCAAATAGTAGGAAATGAAAATATCTGGTAAATGAAAATAATAGGTAGGAGGGAGAGGAAAAGAGAGGAAGAGGAGAAGAAGAGGAGAGGGAAGAAGAAAATTGGGAGAAAGAGATGGGGAGGGGATGGGGAGAGAGAGAGGAAGAAGGCAAGAAGAGGGAGAGAAGGAGAAAGGGAGAAAGAGAGGAAGAAAGAGGGGGAGGGAGAGATAAAAAGGGGGAGGGGAGATGAGGGAAAGACAGAAACTGAGTCTCCTAGTTACCTGTCCAAAGGGACTGTGGATGCATGTCAGATTCTGAAACTTATACTTCCCATTTCAGAACCACCTCAGAATGTCAGCTACTTATATAGCATCTTTTTCTTTGGGGGAGGGGGAAGGGGAGAAGGGGAGGAAGAGAGACAGAGAGAGACAGACAGACAGAGAGACAGACAGACAGATACAAAGGCAGAGAGACAGAGACAGACAAAGACAGAGAGACAGACAGAGACAGACTGATACAGAGAGAGACAGAGAGAAAGAGAAACAGAGAAAGGGGGAAGAGAGAGGGAGGGGGGAGAGAGTGTGTAAGGGAGATAGAGAGACAGAGACACAGAGAGACAGAGAGAGAGATAGGGAGAGACAGAGACAGACGGCTTCAGTCAGTCAAACATTTATTAATCACCTACTATGTCCCAGGTACTGTGTAAGCAATAGGGACATAAAGGCAAAAAAAACCAGTCCCCACTCTCAGTTTACAGTCTAATGGGGTAGACAACATGCAAACAGCTCTGTAGACAGATAAGACAAATCAGAGATAGTGCACAGGGGAAAGGCGCTAGAGTTAAGGCAGATTAGAACAGGCTTCCTGTGGAAGGCTGGGACCTGAAGGAAACCAGGAGGCAGAGATGAGGAGGAAGAGGATTCCAGGCATGAGGCCCAGCCAGTAAAAATGTCTTGAGTCTGGAGATGGAGGATCTTGTGGGAAGAAGGGCAAGGAGACTGGTGTCACTAGATCTCAGAGTAGGGGGTGGAGTAGAAGGTGTAAGAAGATTGAAAAGGTAGGGAGGGGCAAGTTGAACACCAAGCAGAAGACTTGACGTTTGATCTTGGGGGTCATAGGGAGCATGAGAGCTTATTGGATGGGGGGGGTTACATGGTTAGACCTGCACTTTGTTGGTAGAGTGGAGGCCATGCAATAGTCCAGGTGTGTGATGAGGGGGACCTGCAGTATCAGAGGAGAGAAGGGGGCTTATAGGACAGATATCACAAAGGTGAAATTGACAGGCCTTGGCACCAGATTGGGAGAGCACTGCCTAGAAACTTTGCTATGTAAAGACTCACTCATGAAGAAGACTTACATGTCCACATCTCCAATCAAAGAAAGTCAAACTGGCAAAGGAAACCCCTTATTAATTCCTTAAACCAGGCTTCCTAAGATCATTTTGGATTGGACTATGGATATATTGTTACCTTCATCAATTCAAGCTAGAGTACCTAGGAAAGATTTCTTCTATCCCAGGGCAGAGAAGTATGGGGATATTTGGACAACATGATTTATGTGCTGTAAAACCAGGCGCCTATATAGCATATTTTTTTTGCCCAACTGCTTTTCTTTCTTAGAAGGGAAGATAGAATCTGGAAGGGAATGTACAAAGACTGAAATAAAAACAAAAGACATCAATACATCTTAAAAATAAAGACTTTGTAGTTTTGAATTTTATGAAACCTTCAGTTCATTTTGACTAAAATCATACCCTTGTGTGGTTAAACAACTGAAGACAATGCTTCCACTTCCCTACCTGCTGATGTAAGAAAGTGAACCCTAAAACCAAAGGGGAAACAAAGTCCTCAGAAAGGAAGTCCAGTCCCTTTTAAGTGAAGAACCTTACATCCAGATCAGGTGGGAACGTGAGAGTGAGTGCGATGTTTCCCTTTCCCAAGGCTATTACCAGTATTGGGTCTGTTTCACAATGATGGGGCCTCTGACCTCACAATCTGAATCTCGCTATCTATGAGTTGGGAGGGACCTTAGAGGCCAGTTCATCCCTGACTACATATCTCCTCCAGAGCCAGCCTTAGCTTAGAGACTTCCAGGATGGCAGGAAGTCCCCCTTCCCTCACCTCCCAAGGAAGCCCATCCTATTTGCTGACAGCTCCCAGTGTCTGAAGAAACTTTTCCTGACATCAAGTTGAAATTTGCCTCTTAGAGCTTCCACCCAGTGCTCCTGCTTCTTCCCTTGGGGCCAAACAGAACAAAGCTAAGTTCTCTTCCATATGACAGTCCTCTGAAGGCTTGACAACAGCCAAGGTGTCTTGCTTTCTTCCCTCAGGCTGAACATCCCAATTCCTTCAATCAATCCTCATCCAGTTCTCTCCAAATGTTGATTCTTTCTTCTGGATATACTCTACCTTGTCTTTTTCAATCTGAGATTGTGGTTTCCAGAATTAAACCCAGAACCACTGAGCTCTAGAGAGTCCAACCCATGCATGAAAAGACTTTCCTCTATAGCATGTGGTCATGCAGCCTCTGCTTCAAGACCTCAAGTCAGGGGGGAAATCAGCTGATCTCCCCTCCTCATCCCCCCAGGGAGCCCATTACACTCAGTGACAGCTTAACTGTGGGGAAGGTTTTTTGACATCATTGCCACTTTTCCCCCCATTACAGAAATGGGTTCTGCCCTTTGGGGCCAAACAGAATAAATCCCTCCTTGACTTAATACATACTTGAAACCAGCCCTCATGTGTCCCCTGAGCTTTCTTTTTTCCTTGAAGCTGAGCCCAGTGACATACTTATTGTTCAAGTGCAAATGAGAGTCAGAGACACACCTACTGAACCATTTCCAGAAAATTCATTCTCCACATTCATGCAAAGCATGTGGACCATACAAGGTGAGTGATGGATTGCTCCCAACCCAAGGAAATAACATATCCTAGAAATTGTCAAAATACAGATTTATAAGATAGACAATATCTGGAACAAGTCAGGAATGCTTCTCTCACACACATATTCCCCATGACATTCAGGAGCTATGTTTTCTCCCTATATTTTCTCTTTCCTTTGGGAAGAACAGTCTTCATCCCCCTCCTCAACCAAACCTCTTTGGTCTTCTCCTTAAGTTATTGGCCTCTATAGCACAGCTGATTATTACTTTTGTATGTCTATGCCCAGAACCAAGCACAGTGTCTGGTGTACAGGAAGCATTTAATAAATGCTTGATTACTAAAGCAGGTAAGAATTCACTATCATCTGTGAAGCACTTTGCAAGCCTTAATGTACTATATAAGTTCGAGCCATTATTATCATTATCAAGGAAAGGTGACCTTTTTGAAGAGCTTCCGCAATCGGGCATGATGGGAAAAGACTAAGTCACCCTCTTGTCTCAGAGAAGGGGCGGGACCATCTCTCCTCCTTCGGATCTCCCATATCACTTGGCATCCAGCTTGGAGCATTTGTTTGAATGAATGACTAATCCATGTGGGTCTATTTTCAGTCCAATCTCAGCAAATAAAAGGAAGCCCTCTTCTGAGATCTCTACATTTGATCTGTTCAAGGAGGCTTTCCTATGACAGGCAGGGAACTCAAATCTACATTATTTTACATCGACACTCAACAGAAATGACTGGTGTGTCTATAGTCTCTTTCATCACATAGAAGCAAAGGGCTCTGGGCAAAATGCGACTGCAAAGTTGGTGGGTGTGATTTTTAACTGAACCATATTTCTAAAAATAAAGGGGAAATGAGCCTAAAGCAAGAAGACCCTGAGCCCCACAGATATCTATTTGGCTTTAGAAGAAAAACAGAAAACGCGTTCTTGGTCACTTAGTCAGTATCACATTTGAATGTTAACCTAGCTGCTGGGCTTTTTAAAAATAGAAAGTGATGAGAAGGTCCTGTTTACATAGTGCCTCACAGTTTATTAATAATAATGGGGGTGATATGGGGGGTTGAGACCTGTTCTTCATTGATATGAGGAGCTTCTAGTCAGCAAATGGCCTCCCCCAGTGCAGATCAGCAACTCCTTTGTGACTTAGAAAGTTATCTTTGATGCTAGAAGTTGAAATAACTTGCCCACGGTCACACAGCCTAAATATGTGAGAAATGGGACTGGAATCCAGATCTTCCTGATCCCAAGACTTGCTCTCTACACCATGCTACTTTTTGTTACTTCTCTGAAAGCATTCATGGCAGTAGTTTATTATTCATATATTAAAATTATTTAATCATCATAACTAATATTTTATGCAATGCTTTAAAATTTGCAAAGCCTTTTCCATACATTACCTCATTTCATCATCATAACAGCCCCATGAGGTAGTTACTATAATTATTCCTAATTCATAGATGGGGAACCTGAGGCTGAGAGAGGATAATTACTTGTCCAAGGTTGTACAGCTTAGTCTGAAGTAGGTTTGAACCTAGAATGTCTCACCTTCAAGTTCATTCCTCTATCTTCTAAGGCTGAGGGGTTAAACTCATGCCCCTACCTGAATGAAAACAGAACCAGAATAAAATATAATTGGGAATTATTTAACAAATTAAAATGCAATGCAATATAAATGATGTTAATTTGTGGTTTTCTAAATCACTGCTCTAAGACATAGTGCCTCTACACATACAGGAATGATTTCCCTCAAAATAGCTCCAGAGTGGGAGTACTGGTAGTGATATGGAGGGGGGGTGGGGAATCTCCCTTACTTAAAATCTTTTAAGACTTAATGGTCACTTATGCTGGAGAGAGGATTCTCTTTCAGATTTGGTTTGAACTAGAGGCTTAAAGACCCTTTTCAAAGCTGAGATTCTATCATTCTATTAGTATGCCCATTTTACAGATGAGGAAACTGAGAAAGAGTGATTTAGTGATTTGTCCACTGCCACACACCTTGCCATCTGAGGGCAGCCCTGAGCCCACTCCAGCACAGGCCACAAGACTGCCTTTCTCTCCTCTAGGCTTGACTATACCAGGGTGAAGCTATTCTTTGCCTCACCTCGGAGGGAAAAATATTAAAGCAAATTAACATTTTTCCTGGCTCACTAATTAGAAGTGTCTCTTCTCACCAAATATGTTTATCAAACAGTATGACTGAGCGCAAAGCCCATTACCGGAGGCGCAGTCATCCAAATGAGATACTGTCTAAAGCAGAAAGGGCAGAAAACCAATTGGCTCCTGCAACTTCCATTTTCTGACAGCCTGCAGCTGGTCCTGATTAAGCAGCCTCTCCAACCGCCCCAGAAGCTATTTTTATCACGGGCAGTTTATTTTGGGGGCTCACACATCCCAGGCACATGGTGTTTACATCAATAGGTTTCTGTGAACCTCATGGCTCTGGCCGCAACTGCAAAAGATGGATTGAAGGGGAAATAAAGCCACCCACCTGTGTCAGCACTCTTGGCGGGGACAGGGCTCCAGGGGGAGAGAGCCCCAGATGGGGGATCTGAGGATGAGATCTGTTGGTGGAGTGATGTCTGCCTCTCTGGGCCTCAGTTTCCTCATCTGTGAAACGCAGGGCACGGTCTTAACGTCCCCTTGGCTCCCACTGGCACTAAATTCCTGACAGCCTGAGGAGGATGGCACAGGGTAAGGCAGGTCCAAGCATGCTTGGTGCAGAGATACGGCCTTTCAGGTTCCCCAGGGGCCTGGGAGAGAAAACTGTCTTTTAAATCAGTTTAATGCTTTGATGAAAACCTGGTGACTGGGAGACGAAATCCATGGAAAGATTGAATTTGTCTGGAACCAGAGAAGCAGCAGAGCTCTATCCGAGCAAGTAAAAGACTGGTGTTTTATCTGCATACACAATTAAGTAAAAACCATTCAGGATCTGGTTTAAATAACTCTTTTTGAGGATTAATGAAATGTCTGTATCAAAATTATAAAATCTCAGGGTTGGTAGGAACATAAGAGGAAAGAAAGAAAGAAATGCTTATTAAATGCCTACTATTTGTCAATGAGGCATAAGCTATTATTATCCCAACGTTATAGTTGAGAATACTGATGTAGGCAGACAGAGGTTAAGTAACTTGCCCAGGGTCATACAGCTAGCAAGTATCTGGGGTCATTTGAACTTCCGACTCCAGGCCCAGTGCTCTATCCACTGAGCCACCCAAATGCCTCACAACTCTGCCTTAAAAAAAAAGTTTTATTTTAATCTGAACCTAAGAAATAAAACAAGCATGAACATAACAGAGTAAACTAGAAAGAAAGAAGATTGTACACAAAATTGCAAATCTATTACATACAACTGGGTATTCTCTTTAAATACATCACAAAGTTACCAAGCACCTTTCTTTTCTCACCTCTCCCTCTCCCCCTACCCCTGCCCTAGAAATGGATGCCACTGGAGTAGAATTAATTACACGTCAGCTGATGCAAAAATAAAAGGAGGGGTGACAATCATGATCTCAGACAAAGCTAAGGCTAAAGGAGATTTAATTCAAAGAGAAAAACGGGGTAACAAGAGTGGCTTTTAAAACTCACTCTTTTGGGCTCCACCGAAGACCTCCAGGCACAGGGAGGTCTTCCGCTGCCAAGCTCTCACTTTAAGTAGGCTTCCTCACTCAGCCTCAAGCCCCACCATTGTTCCTGGTTCTTCCCTCTGGGGCAGAACAGAACCAGACTAATCCCTTCCTTCCAGAAGCCCTTCAGAGGCTTGAAGACAGCTCTGGAGACTTCTCTACAGTAGAGGAGAATAATAATAATGGGGGTGACATGGGGGGTTGAGACCTATTCTTCATTGGTATGTAGAGGAGTCCCCCTCCAATGTCAATCATGGTCTAAAGATGGCCCCAGGTGCACAGATGCTTTGCCTAGGGAGTACAGCTCCTGATGAAGCTAGAAAGGCTTTGAGCAGAGTCCAGTGACCAAAGGTCATCCAAGGTCTGATGGAATTTTGGGAGAGGCTATCACCTAAGGGTCCACCCTGGAATAACAAAAGCTTTCAGCCACACCATGGATCAGTAGCATGGAGCTCAACCACAGAAGGGCTGCAATGTGCATCACCTAATAGAATGAAACAGCTAATTAATCAACAAGTATTGATCAAGAACCCACTACATGCTACACTGTACTAGGCTATGAAAATAGAAGGCAAAACCAAAACCAAACCTTCTTTACTCTCAAGGTGTTTGCATTCTAATATATATAGATACACATATATACATTTGCAATATGTATATGTGGGCATATATACATACATGCATTTTGTGTATATATATCTTTGCATGATAGATGGCTAGATGGAGGAACAGATGGGGAGATAGATACACTGAAGATACATACAAAGTAGATATAAGGAACCAAGAGGGGGGCAGGCCATAACACTAGTGACTGGGTGACCAGAAAGGCTTCGTGCAGAAGAGAAGATGGCATTTGAGCTGCGTGTTGAAGGAAAATGAAAAATTCCATAAGGCAAAGTCAAACAGGGTGAACATTACAGGCATGAGCCACAGGGCAAAGGTACATAGATGGGAGATGAAAGGTAAGCCAGTTTGGCTGGACCATAGAGTTCATGGAAGAAAATAATGTATGAGAAGACTGAAAATCTAGAAAGGGGCCAGGCTGTGAAGAGCCCCAAGTGTCCCAAAGAGGATAATTTGCCCCCAGAAGTCATAGGGGCCCCTGAAGTTGATTGAGTAGGGAGGTAATGTGATCCCAAAGGCACTCTGGGTAGAGGACAGCCTGGACCTGGGAGAGTCTTGAGACCAAACAGAAAGCTACAGCAAAAGTACAGGGGATAAGGGCTTGGTGCCAGTCCTAGAAGGTGGTCATTCAAGGGAAGAGGATGAGGCCCAGGTGAGAGATGTTTTGAAACTAAAAATGCCGCACACCTTAGAGCACTGAAAATATATCATGTGTGTGTGTGTTATAATACAGCTTCTTTGGAGAGAAATCATCACTCATAGAAATTCCCAGCATTATCAGTTGGTGTTATCTCCTATCATCACTCATGCACATGTACACACAGTGCTCTGTAGAGTAATTCCTCCAGATGCTTTTGACGTCAATTGCTACCCATTGACCCCCACCCCCCAAAAAGGCACCATCTCACAGACAAGACCTTTTTACAAGCTGTTCCATAAATGTCACTAGCCCACCCAGTAACAGATTCCCATTGAAAGTCACTATGAACTTTCTTAGAGACAGGCAAAAGCATCAGGTCCCAAGAAACGATCTAATGTTTTAATTCATAGGATTGCACTTTGGGAACTGAGTTACTGAGCTGCCCTTTCCTCTCATTGATGCCACACACCCTTGGGTCTTCACACAGGCATGCAGGAGCAGAAGTATCACAGAAAGAGAATTCAATCTGTTATATAGAATTCTAGGCAGAAATGGTGTGATGTGGGTGGTCAGGGATGTTCCTCCCAGATCTGTCATTTTCCCCTATTTTAATTAGGAATCCCATTCCATGGCAGTAATTAGATCCTTTAGGAAGCAGGTTTCCAAGGGATTTTGTGTTTCTTGGAGAAAAATGAATGCTTTGCAATTAGCTAAAGTCTTGGGTACCATCACTCACTCTTACTAAAAATATCTCAATATTCTGTTAACTCTGCGATCTCAACATGGACACAAGCTCTCATATGCAGATCAGAACTCATCCATAGCTGACCATCTTATGGCACTCCCCCTATAGCCTCCTAAACCTCTTCCAAAACTGGTCCACCCAGTAATCAGTTGGCCAGCATTTATTAAGGACCGTGTGCCAATAACTGAGGTAAGTGCTGGTAAGTTGTGGGTCTTTTCTATATCCCTTGACATTGTGTGATACCAATGGAGCCTGGTCAGCCTCCACTTTCCCAAAAAATCAGCTCCTATTTTCACTGTGACATTTTTGTAGCATTTTAAGGTCAGAACATTATGGACTTAGAACTGAAAGAAGCCATCCAGGTCACCTAGTCTACCCCTTCATTTGATAAATGAGGTAACTGAGTCCTAGAGAGGTCAATATGGCCAATGTGATATGGATAGGAAGCAGCTGAACAAGGGTTTGAAAGCCACATCCTTTGACCCCAGACACAGGAAAGGTTTTCAAAAAACCTTATGCAGAGGTTTTTTTTAGAGTGAGACAGTTCTCATCACCCCTATTTTAGTTTTATTCTTGGTCAATTTTGGACTTAAAATACCAAATAAAACTAATTCATTTTCATTCTCTTTCTCTCCCCACACCCACACACACACAAATCAATACTAGAACAAAAAGAAGATTATATGTGAAATTGCAGGTTTTCATTATGCTTTTAAATATACATATATACATACACACACATATATACACATATATTTTTCAACATATAACTGTCAAAGTCCCGTTTGTGATTCTTTCTGACATTCCTTCTATTATTTTCTATGCACTTAAAAAAATGCTTCACTGCCTATATTTTCTTCATTTCTTTTCTTTTTGGTTACCTTCCCCTTCCCCACTCCTAACTCCCTTCCCCCAATCAAAAAAGGAAAAATATGAGATCCTAGCAACAATTATGCGGTCAAGTCAATGACTGACTCTAAAAGTATAGTTCATGTCCATTTGACATATGAGGGACCTGAGTCTAAGAGGGATTAGGCAGTTGGTCTGTGGTCAGCCGGCCAGCATGGGAGTAGTATTTGAACCTTGACTCCAAGCCCAGTACAGTGATATAAACAATCATGTGCCACTCAAAGTCCTCTAAATATTGAACATCAGAGCAACATGGTATTCCTACGCTGGCTGCTCTTATCCACCTTTTCTTTCCACCACACATGTCCACGACAGTATCTTTTTTGTTGTTTTTGACTTTTCAAGGATGTTTTGTTCACCTCTTTGTGCCAGGAAAGCAGGGATGGATTAACATAAGGAAAACTATTAACATAATTGAATACATCAATAATAAAATTTTTAAAAAATCATATGATTTTATCAACAGATGCAGAAAAAGTTTTTGATCAATTACAATAATCATTTCTATTAAAAACACTTGAAAGAATAGGTATAAATGGATTTTTCCTTAAACCGATAAAAAAATAGACATAAAACCATCCGTAAGCATTATTTTTAATGAAGATAAACTAGACAACTAGATAAACTCCCCAGTAAGATCAGGTGTGCCCACTGGTACCAGTATCATTCAATATCTTATAGGAAGTCCTAGCAATAGCAATAAGAGAAGAAAGAGTAAGTGAAGGAACCAGAACAAGGAATGAGATCATAAGCTATCTCTTTTTGCAGACAATGTCTTCTGAAGCACCTATCATCTCTATATCCAGGTCCTTTGGAAATAGGGACAATGTTAGAACAAAACAATATCATCCCTCTGCTAAATCAAGCTCACTGCCTTTCCCTTAAGGTCCAAGTCACTCTGGGATTGACCCCTGGAGACTAGACTGATTGTTTCAAGACTGTCCAGTGACCTGCCCAAGGAGATGCATCTCACATTTGCTGCTCCAGAATGGTCCAGCCCCATGACTCAGGCCAGCCTTCAGAGGTAGCCTTGGAACACTTGAGCTTGATGGAGCACAAAAGCAAATGAGGTATCTTCCCTTCCCTCTTTGTGCAGGTGCAGAGCCTCTGTAAGAATGCTACTGACATGCCCCTCTCAGTTAAGATAACCAGAATCAAAGGGTTAAAACTATTCCACTTAATGTACATTTATTAAGCACTTAGTTGCCATTAACTAGGGGCTGGAAATCCAAAGACAAAATCAAATCCCACCCCTGAATTTGCTTGCTGATATTGCAGACAACAAGCAAAAATGCAAATACCAGATAATTTGAAATCCAATTATTATGGGCATTAGGGAAGGCTCCATGGAGGTGGCAGTGAGACTTTCAGAAAGAGAATCACCAGATGATGGAGAGAAAGAGGAAAGATGGAAACAAGGAAAGAGCAGAAAACAGAAAGAGGTGAAACTGACACCAAGCCTCCCATCAGTTTCCTTTCTTGTCCACTGAATGGTCAGGCTCTCCTCCTAGTAATGATGAGTTTGAGTTCTGGATAAAACAAAAGGATCCAAATCCCTACAGTTTGTGATATCTCTCTGTTACCTTGGCTATTGTGTTCAATGCTTATCAAGCATTTATTCATCTTCCTTTTTTTCTCCCTCATATCCCCCCAGTGCCTTGCCCAGAATCTCAGCATCTGGCCTCAAATTCCAGCACCATTAATTACAACCTGGCAAGTCTTCTAACATTCCTCCCCCCCAGCCCTCAGTTTCCCCATCTATAAAATGAGGGGAATGGACTAGATGGCCTTGGAGGTCCCTTCTGACTCTAAATCTGATATCATCATCACTAAAAATGTCTAATGGGAAAGACAAAGATGTTAAAGGTGATTAATGACAACTTCCCTAGGAAATAGATCCAGAAATTACTTTAGGGGGAGACTGTGCCATCCACCTCCTCATTTTACGTATGTGCAAACTGAAGTTCAGGAACCTGAATTGACCCAAAGATCACACAAGGAAGATCAGAGCTGGGATCTGAGCCCAGGACTAGCAATCCTTGAACCAAAAGGTACACAGTTAATTACCACTGGCCAGTTCATCAGGGTTCTACAATTCACTCTGAGCCTAGAATCAGATGCTATTGTCTTTCTTAAAAAAGGTTTATTTATTTGTTTGAAAGAAAACAAACCTCAAAATCCCTATGAATGGCCCCGGTGTAGACTCAGTTTGTGGGTTTCCTACAGAAAATCCTCTCCACCCTTAATCACATGTTCTTTCTTCTCCTGAAGCCCCAAAGAAAAGCAGGTAAGGGGTATAAAGCTTCCTAAACAATCCTCTGCCCTGCCCCAATATTCTTCCTGCCTGGCTTTTTTTTTTGTAAGCTAAATGGGATTCTGTCCAAGGGAAGTGTTCTGTCTATAAGACAACTTACAAAGCAGAGAAAGTCGAGAGACTGAACATTCCCCTGGGGACCTCCTCATTTACGTCACTGTGGTTTTTCTTACCCCCGACCTAATTTGCCAATACAAAGTCCTATTAAATAAAGCAAAAGCAAAACTGGGGGGGAGGGCACCTTAATGGAGGGAATGAATCAAGAAACAAATCATATTCTGCATAAAATGAGGGAATCCAGGAGTTCTAACACTGTCACTGTGTTAGGAATATTAACACTATTTTCTGGGCATTAAGAATATTTTCTATTTCAGAAAAGTTGGATACCTTTTCTCCCCTCCCTCTAAATTAACAGCTGCAGGGATGAGGACTGTAATTCACAGGACAAATCCAAATGGATGAATCATAGGTTTCCACACCTACAGAAAACCATCTGTATATAGCACATTATTTTCACCATTTCTAATCAGCACTTCATAATTGCTGTGGCTTTATTAGCACAAAGGTTACTCATGAATCTACTGTTGCTTTCAATAAAATCAGCTGTTAATGAGCCCTAATGACATCTTTCTTTTTCAATGAGTTTCTTTCTTTTTTCATTAAAATATATTCAGTCCCAATTTTATTTTCTATGAACATGTTTGCATGAAGCCAAATTTCCTTATAAAAGGAGAGTGGAGTAGGCCAAATTCTGCCTGGGCTCTGGTCAGACAGAAGGTGTGTTTGCAGACATGGGTGTTACCATGCCAATGAGGCTGTCACTCCACTGACTGCTACACACATGCTCACACCCACATACTCAAATCAAAAGGTTGGTAGGAAGCATGTCATTGTCCAAGTCATTGAAGTGGGCAAGGCCGAGAACAACAAACAGAGCCCAAGAGATGAGGCCACAACTAAAAACAATACTCATTTCACTGAAGTGGAAACTGGGTTCATCAACATGTTTTATAACTGAGCACTTTAAAGAATGTAAGAAGAGAAGAGATGTCATGGTACACAAACCAGTATTTTACCCTCACTCTAGTGGATAGAGCACTGGGCATAGAGTCAGAAAGACTCACCTTCCTGAGCTCAAATCTGGCCTCAGACACTCACTAGCTGAGTGACACTAGGCCAGTCACTTAACGTTGTTTGACTCAGTTTCCCCATCTGCAAAATGAGCTGAAGAAGGAAATAGCAAAACATTCCATTATCTTTGCCAAGAAAACCCCAACCAGGGTCATGAAGAGTCAGACATGACTGAAAAATGTTTCAACAACAGGCCTACTGGATGGAGTCCTGTACCTGGAGTAAGGAAGATCTGGGTAAAAATCCTGTTTCTGATACTTACAAGCTATCATATAGGGGGCAAGCTATTTTATCATTCTGGGCCCCACTTTCTTCCTCTGTAAAACAGAAGAACATTTAGCTCACAGAGTTGTCAAGAAAGTCAGAAGGGAGAATGGATGTCAAGCCTTTGGTAACCCTAAAAGCTGTCTATCGATGGCAACTATGATCATCACTCATTTCACATGGCTCACAACAGTGGTTTTGGCACCAGTAATAACTCTGGCTTTATGACCCTGAACAAGGTACTTATAAAATGAAAGGGTTGGACAAGATGGTGTCTGAGTTTTTCCAGCTCTTACTCCCAGGGGCCTCTGAAATGGGTCCTCTCATCCATTGAAAAGAACAATAGAAGAAAAAAAATTCCATAATTAATGCCTGTTATATGCCTTTCATCTTCCTCCCAGCATCTTGGTCCCACTGCCCTCTGGGGCCCCACCACTGCACAGTAGCCCATTCATGTTCCATCAATAGCAAGGAAACTAGAATTCACACATGGTCTTTCCTCTTTAAACTCTGAGCTAAAGGGGGCACTGGTGTTTATGGTCTACAGAAGGGTAGGACATCTCCAAAGCTCACACACCATCACTTGTCAAGTAGATCTTTCTTGCTTGTTAACTTTCCAGAACTGAGAAATGTTTTCCACTGCTCTCCCAGGTGTTCTCACCACTATACCTGAACCAGTTACTGTGCACAGAGACACATCTGGTATGCCAGAAACAAACGAAGAAGTGCTGTGTGGGAGGAAAGAAAATTCAAAGTTGTCAAACATAGTTTCTTTAGGTGTTCAACATAATCTGGTATTCTAATTATTCTTCCTGGTATTTATGCAGCTGAGCTAATCATGACACCAACTGAAGGAGAATTGCAAGGTCAGGAAAATTGTCTTTTCAATATCTTTGATGTACTTTTTTAGTGCAGTTGAAATTCTGAACAAAGACATTTGTACTTACATTCACACATCTATGGTGGGGGAGGGAAGAGACTGCATTGGAGAAACTGCACATTTGGGCCTAGAAAACAACATATTTCCATGCTATCCTCAAAGGAATCTGGCTAATAACCCACTAGGCCATCACTCTCTTCAGTCTGCTTTTGGCATCTCTGTTGAGACTGGCAAACAGGGCCAGTTGGAATATGCAAATTCGTGACAATTATGGAGGATATGTTTTACCTAAATCCCCTTGCAAAAAAGAAGTAAGCTTTAGACTTGGCCCATTTCACACCAGCTACTAGGTCATTCTCAAGGACTACTGTTGGGTTTTTTTTTAATTACCAAAATAACTCTTTCCATTATCCTCCTTGAACATCCAATCCTTTAAAACACAGTCAACTACCAATAATAGGGTTAGGAGAAACCTGGTTTTATCCAATATATCAGCCAGACTACCCACATTCAACTACATTCCTAAGATTAAGAAAATGAAAAGCCTCGCTTAAATAAATGGAAAGATAAGTTTCATGGCTAAGGGGTTTCCATCTTATTTTGCTGTCATATGTCTGTAATGGAAATGTAAATTTTGAAGATCTTTCCTGCCCCTAGGCTAAAGTGCGCCTGGAGCTTGGGGTGGGACGCTTGTTTTTCAGTAGATACTTCTTGACTGGCCAGTGAGTCAATAAGGTTGTTACATTCTCTGAGCCAGGAGAAGGCTATATAAGCCCTGATTTGTAGCTTTGTTTTGGGGCTCACTTTGAGAAGTGTTGTGTGATTTGATCAGATGAAACTCTGGAAAGCCGTTGTCCAGAGTCCCCTGGCTTTGAAAAACCCAGATGTTGATTTGGTATGGATGTAATGGTTGGACAGTTTGGAAATCTGTCTACTTGATCTGTTTTTGTCTTGATAATTCTGTCTGTATACTCTGAAGTTTGGGGTGCTGACTTTTTCCCCTGAACTAGGTAAATGATACATATCTGACTGATTAAAGTAAGCTTGTTAACCCATTTTGAGTTGCTTTCCTTTATCAAAGCAGATCTAAGAACCTGTATTGGCAGCCAACCTGGGGACGCTGGGGTGCTTGCTGTTACAACGTCTACCATATTAATACTAATTATTTGCATGCCCACTGAATCTCAGATACTAAGACACACATAGAAGCCACATATAATTTGTCTTCCTGAAGCTAATTTAAATACTTTTTAGTAAGGGTGCAGATGAGTAGCATGAGGACTGAAAGGCAACCCTTAAATCTATCCAGCTAGAAGTCAATATGCTTTGCTTAAAGGACCTGCACTCTACTAAGGAAACAAAGGTACCGACCCTAAGAAGCCCAGCTGAGAAGGAGGTGTGAATACATAGAACATTATAATTTAAAATTACTTAGAATGTCTCTCAGAATAAACAAAGATACGCCTGCACACAGGTGTGACAGGAAATCCCAAGGAAAGATGTTCGGTACCTTCCTAGGAAGGCTGGGCTGTCACAAGTGAAACTCACCGGAGAAACCTAACGTCAACAGATTTGATCATTATGGGAAGATTCATGTAGAAGGAGAAGACTGAGAAAACGACTGTAGCGACAACTGATCAAAGGCTACCAGAGCCTCCTGAAACAAATGTGACCAGGAATACACCCTCATCCGCGTCGATCACGAAGAACAAAAGCAGCACGTGGCTTGTCCCTTGCATCCTAGGCTATGATGATGGAGCTCGGGTTTTAAGACATACAAGAGAACAATGTCCAAGCTTGATGGAGCTGCTCCCTGGGAGCCGATTCTCCTCCAAATGACAAAGGGCAGAATGACACAGAACCAAGTGGATGAGTGTTTCCTCTCCTACTGGCCTGGGCAAGACCCTAAGCATGCACAGGAGGGTGTGTGTCTAACTTCCGGTCCATTCTTTCTCCTTCATTTTTATTAAATCAGAAATAATCAGGCACAAGGGCTGAACACATGGATTTTCTCTTTCCAGTGCCATAAACAAGGAATGGTATAAATATGTTAACTATCTCCTAGGGAAATACAGGTGATATCAAGGGTGTAATGCTGAGCATCAAATGGTGGGGATGAAAGATATAAACTCCAAAATCAACGTTGAACTTGAAACCCACAACATATTGTAAAGGGCTGAAACTAAGGAGGGCTCCCTGAAGCATTGGAGTATCTATTTTCAATGAATAATGATTACTTTTCTTAGACCAGTCATAGAACTTTTTCTTATACAGCTTGGGTGGTTGGGCCCTGAGTTCAAATCCATGCCCCAGAAGCATACTAGCTGTTTGATCCTGGGCAAGTCACTTAATCTCTCTCTATTTCAGTTTCTTCATCTATAAAATGAAGGGTTCAGACCCCATGATCTCTAAGTCCCTTCAGGTTGGTGGAGGGGTAAATCACAGGTCACTGGGGGTAGGCCTTCTAAACACAGCGATTCTCAGGAAGAGGTCACAGAACTTAGGACCAGAAGAGACCTCAGAGATAGTCTAGTCCAGTTCTTATATTTAAGAGAAAGTGTGGCTTGGTGGACTTTGGGAGTCAAGAACATCTGAGTCTGGAAAACACCATTGTCTGTTTCTGTCCAGGAGACCCTGGGAAAATCATTTAACATTTATGAACCTCAGTTTCCTCATTTGTAAAATTGGAATAATATTAATAGCAGCTCCCTAAGGAGGTAGTTGTAAGAATCATATGTAAAACTCTTTACAAAACTTAAAAACTATTGTAAAATGTAAAAGTATATTGTAATACTGAGACCCATAGAAAGGCAATGCCTTACTCAAGCTCACACAGGTGGAAAGACCCCTGGAAAAGTTCTATCTCACCTGTCTAAACTCCAGGAGTTTAGTGGGGGGAATGGTTCAAAGAAATCTCCTTTCTTTCCTTCACTGAACAATTATTTCTTAAGGACCAGAAATGTGCAAAGCTTCAAATTGTGTGAAATTATTGCGGGAAGGATGGGGGGG
>NW_027185872.1:454496-458194 GCF_028583685.1 Petaurus breviceps papuanus
GGGGGGGGGGGGGTTGCATTGCAAAAGGGAAAGAGATTGACTACAAAGATAATTAAGAAAGTTCTAGCCCTTTCCTGGCATCTCCAATGGCTAGGACCCTTCCCTCCCATACAAACTCTGAAGCTACTTTGCATATAGTTTGACTTTATTCATATGCATACATGCTTCCAGTCCCTATCCCTCCACCCTCTAGAATGAAAGCCCCTGGAGAGCAGAAGGGTGACTTGTTTGTTTGTTTTGTTGTCTATCCCAATGCCAGGCATGGTCCTAGGTCTGGAATGGATGCTAAATATTCCTGAATGAATGACCTTAAAGGAACCTTCCAAGTGAAAAATAAGATGAAAGGGACAGATTTACTGCAGCTAACTACAAGCAAGAAAAAGGTCTATGCCTGACAAAGGGAAGAATGGCATGAGGGGAACAGGTGGTCAGGGTCAAGGGAAGCTCTTCTTACCCTAAACCTTTGGAAGCAGTGATGGAGGAAGAAAAGAAATGGAAACCAGGCTTTAGCTAGAAATGGACCTATATGAACATACTCAGAACAGAAGCAAGCCTCAGGGAAGCAGGAAGCCAAGTGGCCAGAAGAAATCCCTTTCCCCGTCCTTTTTTTCTCTAGAGAAATAAAAACAAGACGATGATGCTTCCTTGGGATTATTCTGAAGTTTCTCCAAGCCCTAACTACCACCCAAGCTGCAATAGACCAGGACAGTAGGAATCTGTTTAACCCACTGCCAAGTCAGCGGGAAGATCTGGGACTTCCAAGATAAATAAAACACCATGTCAACTGGCAGATGGATTGGGGTTTTCAAAAGATACCCGGAAACTCTGTGAACCTAAGACAGGGACGATGTGCCAAAATCCACGAAGGATGCCAAGGGGGCTGTGAGCCAGGCTGGGCAAAATGCTGAAACTCTCCAGTAAAGCAGAAACCCCCAGGAACCGATGAAGCTTCCCAGGGAAAGGGAGACCGCAGCTGGGAGAGGTTTCTTTTCCAGGGACTGAGCCAGCTTCTCTGGCTCCTGAGGATGGCACCAAATCCAGCCCAGACAGTAGGTGAAGGGGAGTGGTGGCCTGGGAAAGAGGGGAGTCATTTAGGGGCAAATGTGGCCTTGTAGTGAAATGATCTTCCCAACAGAAAGTCAAAGAAACAGTGCATAATCACCAATAATTAAAGCATCATGGAGAATTCATGAAGGTGACTTGGTCTCTTGCATATTTTTACATACTGTTAGTTGTTTTCTAAAGATAAGGACATTTTTCTTCTTCAAGGTAGCAAGAGAACACTTTTCTTATTCCAATTACATTTTATGTATGTGATCAAGAGCCCAAACTGTTCAAAAATGGGAAGGACATAGGAGCAAAAGCCCTCCCTCAGGGGAGCTGCTGGGAGAACACAGAACATATATTTCAGTGCCTTGTTTTATGTTTCTGAGCTGAAGCATTTAGACATCTTTGCCCTGTATCTCAATATATTGGGGATCTCACCTCTGACTCTTATTACCTGTGTGACTGAGTGTGTAACTTTGGGAAACTTTGTTTACTTCCCTGGGTCTCAATTTCCTCATCTGCAAAATGAGGGAGCTATGCTAAGTGGTCTTTGAGGTCCTTTCTAGTTCTCAATCTCGATAGGGCTTTATGGTTCTATCAGTATTGACACTGATCACAGGTACTCTGAGGCTTGGGAAATGCCATAGTCAAAAGGGCTATTATCCTACAACAACCCAATTATGAGCTTCTCTGAATTTTGCTAAAGCTGGTCCGTGGATGAGAGTGAGTCCAGACTCAAATCTCCAGTTGGAGAGGATTTGCCAGGAGTACTCACTGCTGCCACAAGGAGGCTTTTGAGGAGAACTCAGATGGAGGAGGAGTTATGAGATGGGAATATTTAATGGGGTACTGGTCAATACTTACCAAAGACTGAGGGTCTTGTATACATTGACCTTGTTCAGCACTTTAACAATTCTGGAGCCTAAGGCAAGCACTAGAAAAAAGGATCCAGGGCAACAATGAGAGGAAAGACGTCCCCTTGGAGAGGGTCACTCCTAAGAGAATGGAGAAGCTACACGCTGTTTGGGGACTTGGCATTTGATGACTTGCTATTTCTAACTTTATTTTGGCTAACAAGGTACTAAGATTATTTATATACAATATACCTATTGAAGATAGAAGGTGTCAATGATCTAAAACTATCATTGCCCTCCACAATGCTCTGATTACTACACCCTAGGTACAGCTCTGGTCCCGATTATTTTTAACCCACTAAATATGTGAATGTGACATATACATACATATATATATGTACATATATATATATATATATATATTCACACAGCTATGAAGATTTATCTGGGGGATTTTTTCATCCAAAAGCATAAAAAACCCCACCAAAATGCCAATAATACCTCACAAAGAGAAATAAGCCACACATATATAAATGTATTGAAGGAAGGAGATTGATACTCGCCTGCCCAACAGGGCTATAAACTCAACACCTGCAAAAAATAGGAGAAAGCTTCCTTCTTGTCCATAGCCCATCTATGTTGGTTAAACTGCATAAATTGAGGGACTGTATTGGTACAATACTTATCTTACCAGTGTTGGGAAGAGACTAGTTTCTGAAAGATTCTTAACAGTTCAGTCCTCAATTAAGAAGCCTCAAAGCAAATAAAAGAAGCATTAACTGGATAGCAGAAAGTAACCAGAGGCATTGGACTGTAGTCCTTCAGGCCAAAGATCAGCTCTAGATGGAAGTCTGTATCTGAAAGGAACCCTGGCCATGGATGGTCATTGTGGCCAAGGAGTCAAAGGGGAAGGAGAAGCAAGGCACATGGGCCCTACAGGTCAGATGCTCAGGAAATACCACTTTGTGAAGGCCATTTGGGTGGGATTTGGTTTAAGGCATGAGCTGAATTGAATGATCTGATGGAACCCCAGCATCAGCTTGGCTTTGTCCAGAACACTAGGCTATAGAGTGCACACAGACACATTGTATATAGAAAAGGGAACCCAGAGCATTTTTTCCCCAAACTATTTTCAGAAATGCATCAAGCAGCTGCAAATGGCATGATGTGACAGAAGATGACTGTTGAGAAGAAAAGATTATGATGTCAGCCTTCTCACACAAGCCCACACCTCTAAGTTGCCCTTAGGATACAGAAATCAGCCTTCTCCAAGGTAAAGGGATGGGCATTTCCATTGCCCCATCAGCAATTGGAGAGACTTCCGAAAAGTGCAGAGAGTAAAAGTCTGCATAGACTCAGAAGCATTGCAGGAGGACCCCAAATCTCTTCCTGTTTTAATTTGTCACTCAATCGCCAGGTGATCATCAAGCAGCATCCTGGGTTCCAGGCCCTGTGCTTAATTCGGGGGATACAAGTAACAAGACTGAGATAATCCCAATTTGCAACACACTTACATCTGTAGCAGCAAGCACCCCAGCCCCAGGGTGGCTGCTCACACAGGTTTTTAGATCTGCTTTGATAAAGGAAAGCAACTCAAAATGGGTTAACAAGCTTATTTTAATCAGTCAAACATGTATCATTTACCTAGTTCAGGGAAAAGAGGTCAGCACCTGGAACTTCAGAATATACAGACAGAATTATCAAGACAGAAACAGATCAAGTAGACACATTTCAAACTGTCCAACCATTACATCCATACTCAATCAACATCTGGGTTTCAAAGGGGGGGGGGGGGGG
>NW_027185872.1:458294-468392 GCF_028583685.1 Petaurus breviceps papuanus
TCCGCACTCCGAGCTGCATCCAATCAGAGCTGCAGCAGTGAGCGCATCATCCTGTTCTTCCCCAGTGATTTGCTTATTGAATAAAGGTACATTTTTTTGTTCACATTTACCTGTTTATTAAAATTGCTGTCAATGTTCATTAAAATAAGCCCTCCCCTGAAAGTAAGCCCTCTGATGGTTTTCTGTCCAAAAAAAATAATAAGACAGGGTCTTATTATCGGGGAAACACGGTAGCAACTGGCAGGGGGATCAGGAAAGGTTTTGTGCAGAAGATGGTGCTTGAATTGTGTCTCAAAGGAAGAGAGGGACTCTGGGGCAGAGATTAGGTGAAGAGAGAGTGTGCTCCAGGCTCAGCAACATCCAGTGGAAAGGCTTGGAGTCAAGAGATCAAAAGTCATGTGGGAAGAAGAGAGAGAAGGCAAGTGGACCTCATGGCTGAGTGCAAGAGAAGAGGCAATATCCAGAGTGTAAAGAAAGGTTGGGGTCAGTCAAAGCTCCACAGAGAAGTTCTTATTTAATCCTAGAGGTAATAATAGGAAGCCACTGGAGCTGAAAGAGGAGGAGAGTCACTTGGTCAGAGCTATGTTTAAGAAAACATGGGAGTGGGTGGGATGAACTGGAGCGAGAGGAGAGTGGCAGGGAAGTCAATTAGAGGCTGTTAGAACAGTAGAGGACAGAGAGAACCAGGTCCTAAACCAAGATGGCAGCTACATGCATAGAGAGAAGGGCTTGGAAGTGACAGATTTTGTGAAGGTAGAAATGGCAAATTTAGGAACTGACTGGGTATGTGGAGTGAGAAATGGTGAGACTCCAGGGTACTGAGAAGCTGGAAGGATGGTGGTGTGACTGGCAAAAAATAAAGGTATTTGGAAGACAAGAGGGTTTAGCAAATTGTAAATTTGGTTTTGGAGATATCAACCATCTGATTTGAGAAGTCCAATAGACAATCAATGATGTGGAACCAGAGCTCAGGGGAGGGAATAAAGATGGAAATATCTGTTTGAATGGATGTATATACATATTTGTAAGTATGAAAATACATGCATGTATGAGTATACATTTATGTTCATAGACATGCATGTAAAGGCAACTGTATATGTATATTGTGTGTTGCGTGTGTGTGTGTATGTAGATGTGTGTCTTGGTTATCTGCATAGAGCTTATGGTTAAACCCTTGAGAGTGATGAGGTTACTGAAAGTCTAGAGGGAGAGAAAGAAGTGAACTTAAGAAAGAACCTTATGGAAGAACCGCAGTTAGGGGCCAAATGACTTTTGGGTAATGATTTAGCAAAGGATACTAAGAATTAGTGGCTGGATCAGTAGGATATGAATCAGGAGAGAAAAAAAATCATAAAAACCCAGATCAGATAGAGGATCCAGGAGACAACAGTCAACAATGTCAAATGTAAGAAGTGGACTCTGTAAGGATTACGACCTAGGGGGGAAATCTGATTTGGCAACTGAGAGCTCATCAGCCAAGTGTGAGAGATTGGGAGTCAGATTGTAAGAGGTCGATAAATAAATGAGAGGAGAAGAAGCAGAAGCAGACGCATTGCCTGTAGACAAAGAAGGCTTGGGGAGACATGACGGTTGTCTTCAACTATTTGAAGGACTTTCATAGGGAAGAGGTATTGGACTTGTTCTGTTCAGTCCCAGAGGACATAAAAAGGAACAATGGAGTTAAATATAATAAAGGACAAAGTAATTAAAAAGGAGCTTTTAGACTCAACATCAAGAAACATTTCCTAAGGATTGGAACTGTCTAAACATGGAATGGGCTGTCTCGAGAAGTGCTGGCTCCCTGTTCCTTGGAAGTCTTCAAGCACAGACTCAACAAGCACTTACTGGGTCTGTTACACTGCCGGGTTCTGTGCATGTATGAATCGTCCTGGATGGCCACCAAGGTCCAGTCCAGTTCTCACACTGTATGACTGCTAGTGGTGAGGAGGAAAAGTGATAAAGGATGTTATCAGAGAAGGGTACATGGCCAGGAGAAGAGATGGTACAGATAAGAATCCATGATAGAACCCATGTGGACATTCCTTCTCACAATGCCAATTGTAAGCCATTCAAGCCCACTTGCTTTGCCCAACCAATTCTTGCCCACAATCTCCTGTATATCCACTATAGGGAGCCCACTGCTTGTCTAGGGTCCTTCTTTGTGTTCTCTTGACCTTGTATGGACATCAGCGTAACACACAAGTTGTCCATCTCTTACCCCTGGCTCCAGCATCCCGGGTGGCTCCAGCAGCCTGTATGGCTCCAGCAGCCTGACTGGCTCCAGCTCCAGCAGCCTGACTGGCTCCAGCAGCCTGGCTGGCTCCAGCAGCCTGACTGGCTCATCTCCTTTCTGCTCATACAACTCTCTCATGATCATCCTCACACCAATTATGCCTCTTAGCACCTCAGGAGCAAGCAGTGACCCATCACAAATGAGGAATCATTATTACGACAACAGCAATTCATTTGGAGGGCTCAGAAAGAAAGGATATTTGGATCTAAGAGTTGTGTGTGTGTGAGTGTGAGTATGCGAGCACGCGTGCCATCTGAGTCACCAGGGGACTTTCTAAAGCAAAAACACAAAAAGCTCTGCCCTTTTGGACAAGAGTAAAAATGGTACCTTCTTATTGTAGCAGAGAAACTTGCCTAGTAAAGAGGCCCAAAGCCAGCCAGGCTCATCAGATTAGTTAAACCAATTCATTTAAAAGCTGGCGTTTACACAGCTTCCTGCAGTGCCACCCCTATTTCACAAAACCTTTCTTAGGAAAATGAGATCCACCTTAAAACAAGAGAGTAAAAAAGTGAGATGACAGGACCTGAAAGGGATATGAAATTAATAAAACTTTTTTTTTCCTTCAAAAAAGGTAGAGGCAGCAGGAGAAAAAGGAGAGAGCTCCTTGGGGACTTGGGAGCATAGTTTCCTAAATTGACCAGGAGCCATTTTTGCAATTGAGATTAATCTTAGGATCCACAAATTCAAAAGATCATCTTTCAAACTGTTAGGAAGGGCCTAACATCCAAAGGCCTCAGTATCTGAAGGCCTCACTTTATAAAAGGCCCTGATTTTATTTTTTTTTAAATGAAGAAAAAGGCTCCTTGTAAAAAGTTCAATAAATGGCACCTTGAGCCCATGGGCCAGGGTTTGTTTCCAGTCAGCAAGCAGTACCCCGAGGAGAACACTGCTCCCAAATAACTGGCTCTCTTACCAGTCCCCCATCCTGGTAGCGATACCTCCTAGACTCAGAACTCTAGAGTCAAGACTGACTCCTCACCACCCTGGTCCCTAGCACCAGGTAACTCAGGACCAGGGTCACATAGCTGGTGTCTGAGGGAGGATTTGAGCTCAATTCTGTCCACTGGACAGTGTTACCTCTCTCTAAATTCTGCTTGGGAAACCTGGTTTAAGCATTTTAAAAATATGTTATGCCGGTGGTCCATCTCAGATGCATCAGGCCTATCTGCTCCAGTGAAAAAAGACCATGGCAAACAGCAAGAAAATCCCCCTGAGCAGGCCCAGCTGGGACAGAGTGAGGCCTGGAGTGAGAGGAAGACATCAAGTCAAAAGAGTGAACTTTGCAAAAATGGATGAAGTCCTACGGCCCAAAAGGGCCATGAGACCCAGGATACACTGGGAGATGAACACTCTGAGAAAAATGTAGGTGAAAAGTGTGTGTTTTTTCAAAGGATGATTGTGTCCAAGGAGGCAACATGGTCACAGGAGATGGTTCAAATCCTTGTTCAACCATTTTCTTTTTGTGTGACATTGAGAAAGTCACTTCTTTTACCTACACGGCAGTGACCTCAACTACAAAATGGAGGGATTGGCCCAGATGGCCCATCAGCTGATTTTCAGCACCAAAGTGACAATGCATTGTCTTAATGCTCTGCAGTAGATCTTACTTTGAGGTCTGTGATTTATTTTAAAATACATATTTTGGTTATTTTATTTTGATATAATTGATTTCCCTTTGTAATCCCATGCATTTCATTTCACATGGTTAAACGCCTTATCCTGAGAAGGGTCCATGGGCTTCACTGGCCAGCCCAAGGTATCCCTGACACACAAATCATTAAGAACCGTTGCTTAATGGATCTGCGATCTAATTGATGTGGGCACTTCTTGAATGATGGTGCCCCATTCATGCCGGCCCGTACTTTGCTCCTCTCACCCATACGCTCCCATAAACTCATCGAGGAGCTGGCTACCCACCACGTTGGGGTCTTCACTTCCTTTTCTTGACGTGAGCTACTTCCCTCAGCCCAGATGAGCCTATCTTCTTCACTCCAAGATTTCTGGGATGAAATTACTTATTCCATAGTTTATTTGTTATGCACTTGTGTGCTCCTACTGACTCTTCCTCTCCCTTCTACTGGGCTGAACCTCATCTGCTCTTGACATTCCTGACCCCAAGGACGTGATCAGTGCTTTGGGGATGTTCTGGAAAGCCAATCTTGCAGACTCTAGATACACAGAAAGGATGCTACACTTCCTGCAGTTGGCTTTTAGCTGCTCCCTATCGCTTCCTCACACCGGGAAGTCTCGACAGAAGGGCAGATCTGTGGTGCCATCTGGGAACTGTTCCTGGCTGTCAGAAGTGCCTCCGGCATGACACCCATGGCCCACGTCAACAAACAGTTAGGCTGAAAACAGAACAATGCAATTTACCCACACATCTCACCCCAAGAGACAGAAAGCAGAAGTGGCTCGGGGTCCGCGCTTCAGAAAGGCAGGGGGAAGAAAGGAGAGCAAGCAGTCACAATGGGAGAATGACAGCCCCCAGATGGCCGCCAGACTTTCCCATTGCCACTTCTGCCTTTCATGTTGGTGGAGAGAAAACAGAGATCAGCTCCTGAGGGCAGGACAGATGCTATGTAAATCAGGACAGCAAAAAAAGATCAGCAAAATCAAGGTACAGAAGCACAGAGGTAAGTCTATACCCACCCCATGGTCTCAGCTGGAGAAGGGCTGATTTGGAAGGGGCAGAAGATACTCAATTGGGACTCAACAGAAAAGCAAACAGCACCCATGAAATGAGAGAATGGCTCTCATGTGTCTACATGAGCAAAGAGAATTGACAGAGTGAGGCCTGGCATGAGAGGAAGAAACCAAATCAAAAGAGTAAACTTTGCCAAAATGGATAAAGTCCTACAGGCCCAAAGGGGGCCATAAGACCCAGGGAGACACTGGGTGATGACCATTCCAAGAAAAAATATGGGAAAAGTATGTGTTTCTGGGCAGTAGTCACTCCCTCCCCACCCTCATCCAAAGTCCCAGGTAAAAGAGATAAGCCATTTGGCAGAAGGTGCTAGCGATGTGGATGGCCTGGACAGATCACCGGCCTATCATGATCCAACCTGCTCACACTCTGCACTAGGCTTCTACTGCATAGACTGACCTTCAGAGAAAGCTGAAACTGGCCAACACTATGAATCCTCTTCATGCCCAACCCACTGGCAACAGGTGCCACTTGCAGACTCCCTGAAAGGTTGATCTTATCTGTGTTTGAAACCTGTCTTTGCCACTTACTACTTATGTGACCGAGCCAATGATTTGATTTCACTGGGCCTCAATTTCTCCCTCTGAAATGGAGGGAGAGAAGGAATCAGACAAATTTAAGGAAGTTTTATGAACTGATGAAGAATGGGATAAGCAAACCCCAAGCGAACAATTTTCCCGCTACTACAATGAGGTCAGGGAAACAATGTAAAAAGACAAGAAATCTGATCATTGCCATGAATGACAGAAATGAGTATAACTGATGATTTGGGGAGATCCAGAGTTCCCCCTTTTTCTATAGTTCTCATTTCAAAGTTCAGACTCTCGAAGGACCTTACTGATAATGAGATTAAATTAATTCTCCTCAATGTTGCTCAAACCCTACCCAACCTTCTACTCAGGTTTCAGTAGGGATAAATTCCTTGAATAAATTGCCCAAGATTGGGAAATTTTGAAGTAAATGACATAATCAATATTCATTAGAATAGGTCCAGTCCCTCATTGTTAATAGTCATTGTCTCTCATTACTTGTTAATCAATCAAAGTTGATTGCCACCCGCTGGAACACCCACTTTTCCAAGGCCATATAAGCCTTAAGCCCATCTGCCATGAGGCTCTTTGGCATTTGAGAGTGCCATTGAGCTCTTTTATTAAAATGCTAGCATTATTAATAAAATGACTAGCCAGAAATTACGTCTCTCAAACTTTTAAAATGTCACATGACATTGTCAAAAGGCTTACTATGAAATGTACCTCCTGCCACTCAGCAAAAAGTGGTGGACTCTTGGTGTGGAATAAGGTATGCACTTACATTTTGGACATAGTCAATCTGCTGATCTAATATGCTTGACTATTACATGGAAAGCTTTTGTTTTTTGTGGGGGTAGGAGAAAAATTGGAGTAATTAGAAAGTTGTTGTTTTTTTAAGAGCATCAAAAAAACATTCAAAACAAGCAAATACAGTGAGGCAGACAGATCAGATGGCTTCTCAAGTCCCTTCAGCCCAGCCCTTCTGAGCCTCTGTGCCTTTGTGGTCTCTTTGCCCCATGTCCTCATCCACAGATCAAGGCCGGACTTCAAAAGAAGAAAGGAAGGGAGACCAACAGCACAACTAGAGTAAAGAAAACACCTGTGAGCTCAGAGACACAGTAGATCAATGGTTTTCCCCAGTGGGATATTAGCTCCTTGAGGGCAGGTACTGTGCATCTACTGCCTGCTGCCTTCAATGGAACTGAAGAGATAATTCCAAGGAAATTTACTCCATCAACCTGGGCAAGTGACTGAGCCTCTGTGGACACTGATCACCCACCCCCACCAAGGAAAAATAAAGAGGTTGAGCCAGAAGATGCCTCCGGTCCCCTCTCTCCCCCCCCCCCCCCCCCCCCCCCCCACGGGCACACGCACACACACACGCATACACACAAACCCCCCACAATGGTTTTCCTTAGACAAAGCCCCAAACATGCCTCCTCCCCAGATATGATCCCCTTAATGACTTTCACCCCAAAATCTCTTAGCAATATGCCCCAGCCAGAAGCCTTGCAATCCAACACTTGATGGTTAGTTAGTCTTCAACCCAGCTGGCCTTGTCTTCCCCCCATGGGCTGTGAAATATATAAATATCAGGAATTCTCACCACTCATCCGGCACAAAGAACCATTTTCCCTGGGCCAGCAGCCAGTGCCAAGACTAACAGACAGTATGTCGGTGCCCAGTGGCTCTGACAGGCCAACAGAAAGCCTGACTATCAAAGAAACTCACATCTTCCCTGTCTTGCACTCCAGTCTCTGTAGCCAACCATGCAAGGGACTGAGCAAAAGCCCAGGTATTTCTCTTCTTACGTCTAGAAACCAACTTGATGGAACCTGATTTCAAGAGAAAGGAAAGTGCTTAAAGAAATGATACATTTACATAAGCACAGTCATCTCCTCGGCTTAGTGGTAGGACTGGCTTCCCTAAATACCACCAATGATCCAGTGGATGCAGAAATTCCAGGCTCACAAAGCCTGGTATACACATACACACATAATTCCATGTGAGGCTCATAACAGTCCTGCAAGGTAAGTGCTAAACTGAAGTATCCCCATTTTAGAGATGGGGAAACTGAGGCTGAGAAAGGTTCAGAGGCTTGCTCTGGGTCACCAACTGGTCAGCACATGACGTATCCAGCTCCCCCAGATCTAGGACCCTGCTGCTTCTCCTGTAGCTACAATTATATCCTCCCCCACTCATTGCACCTCTAGGTCAGAGAACAGGAATCAAGTTAGCACAACAATTCCTGGAAAGAAGGAAGCATGCAGCTGCCATAGGGCTCTATGAAGCATTGCTCTGACTTCAAGACCAGAACATCCCTTGAGTCATTTCTGGGCCACCACCCCCAACCCATTGTGAATTATCTCCCCTGTCAGAACATAAATTCTTTGAGTGGCAAGAATTGTGCTACTCTAGGATTTATATCACACTCATCAGTGCCTGGCATAGAGGAAGCACTTTAGAAATACTTTATTTTAAAAATTCACTCATTGATTTATTCATACAAGTAACAGAAGTAGGATTTGAATCCAGGTCTTCTGGCCTCCAACTCTGGCATGCTGCATACCCCCAGCCTAGCTCTCTGCAGTAGCTGCATTCTGATACTAATTTAAGCCAACAAACATTGGTGAGCACCTCCTATGTACCGGACATTCTGCTAGGCATCCGTTTCAAATACAAAAATAATTTATAGTAGTAGCTGCCCTCATGGGGTTTCCATTCTGCTGGGAAGATGGAACACATGAAGGGGAAAACATGGCCATTTGCAGAAAGAGACAAGGGCTGGTAAAGGTTTTCTGTAGGAGGCGGCACCTGAGTGTCACCTTAGGAAGCTTAGCAATCCATGATGTGGAGATAGAAGATACAGAAGAATGCCAACTCAGAGATGATCCATGAAGCCAGTGCAGCTGAAGTATAGTGTGGGGAGAGGGATGAGCAGATATTTGAAAAGCTAGGCCGGAGACAGGGTGTGAACACCTCTAAATGCCAAGCTGAGCTTCGATTTTGTTGAAGAGGCAATGACCAGTTGCTGAAGATCCTTGAGCAAGAGCATAATATGGTTAGCCTTGTACTTACCAAGGGACAGCCTAGGAGCCAAGGGTGCAGTTCGAAGCTTGGCTACTTCCATTAGCTTTTTCAATGTCCTCAAAGCCTTTTAAGTTGCCATGTCTTACCATGGAAAATACAAAGAATAATAACTACCCACTAGCAGCAGAAGAGAATCACTCCTTCACACACCTGGATGAACCAGCACCTCTGGAGAAGAGTAAATAAGCCCTGGGCAAACCAGATGGTCAGCATCAGAAATGCAAATATCAGAGAGAGCAGAAAGGCACAAAGTCACTTCAGCAGAAGACTGAGAAAGCTCTCTATCCCTTCATTCATTTCATCCACTGACACAGCTGGGGATGCAGTTCATAGATATAGTGCTGGGTCTGGAGTCGGGAAGCCCTGAGTTCAAATCTAGCCTTAGACACTCATTATTGCCTAACTCTAGTCAAATCACTTTCCCCTGTTTCCCTCAATTTCCTCAACTGTAAAATGGGAAAAATAATAGCCCCTACCTTCCTGGTTTGTTGTGAGGACTGAGTGAGATAATATCCTTAAAACTCCCTTAGCACAGTGCCTGTGCACAGAGTAGGTTTACATAAATGCATATTTCCTTGCTGTTACTGACCCAAGAAGTATCTAACTTATCTTTGCCGCACATCCATCACCCAGAACACACAACACACTGGTCAACATTTTTTTTTGGATGGAGAAGGGCAGGGCAATTGGGGTTAAGTGACTTGCCCAAGGTCACATGTCTAGCAAGTGTTAAGTGTCAGGTCGAATTCAAACTCAGGTCCTCTTGACAACAGGGCAGGTGCTCTATTCATGGCACCACCTAGTCACCCCTCTGGTCAACATTCTTAATGAAATGTAACACTACTGAAATCAGAGGCTGCCAAAAGTCACCTAGGTTTACTTGGACTGGCTTTTCAATGAGCTCCTAAGACCACAGTCTCATGGAACCACAGCTAGAAGGAAATTCAGAGGTTATTTATCGAACTTGTTTCTTTTATAGGTGAGGAAGCTAAGGGTCAAGCCCAAGGTCCCAGCAAAGAACCTTGGTGAAAGTCTTCAGAATTCGAGAGTATAAGCTCCTCAAGGGCAGGAATCTTTGTGGTTTTGTCTGTGTGTCCCCAGGGGCTAAGTGGGAACCAATCCAGAGGGCTTGAGTCCTTAAAGCTATTCAAATGAGACTTGAGCTCCCAGAGCGTGTGGGGAGGCTCTTTCTCACCTCTTTTACGCCTATGGGAGGGATGCTCCTGCCCAGAGATGAGCATGGCCGCGCTCTGTTAGAAAGGCGCACCAGGAAGCTGCCAAGTTTGGCAGAACCCATCCTCGCATTTTCTAACTGCTAATTCTCACGGAAAAACAAACACCGTTCATTTCCCTTCCAGTCACCAGCGATGTCATATGTTTTCATGTCTTCCTGCCACAAGGAAACATACTGGAAGGAAAGGCTGCTATTGGAATTGGGAGATCTGGGTCATTCTAAACTCAATCTGTCAGGAACTGAGCAA
>NW_027185872.1:468402-507051 GCF_028583685.1 Petaurus breviceps papuanus
TCTCCCCATACATCCACATGATGCCCAGAGCGTTCACACACACACACGAACCTCAGGAAATGGGGGCAAGAACTACCCAACCCACCACTCATCCCAAGAGGCAGGATGGTGTAGAAGTCTCAGTGCTGGACTTGGGGCTGGGAAGGCCTGGGTTCAGATCCTGCCCAGGCTATTTCCTGACAGCCCTTTGGTGAGTCATTCTAGTTTTCTCATCTGTAGAACAGAGGGAACAAGCCCCTTAAGACGTACCTACTCTGTAGGACTCCTCACAGAGTCCAGGCTCCAGTGAGATTGTGAATGTAAAGGCCAACCTTAAAACACCATGCTAGTGCAAGTCAGGAGAGCCTCAAGACCTCGTCTGGTCCCCTCCAGCCAAGATCAGACAGTTCCCAGGCCTGGCCCGTCTCCCTCCCCACCTCTACTGCTCAGACTCCACTAACCTCCTAGGTCAGCTCTCAGGCCACCTTCTCCATGAGACTTTCACTAATGATGCCATACCCACTTCTGGGGCTCCTAAATCAGCTTACATTTACCGTGCATCCATGTGGGTGCAGGTGCAGTGTTTCCCTCTGCAGAGAGAGATTGTCCTACTAAGACCTGCAAAGTCCCTAAGGGACAAGAAAGGAGTAAGCACCGATGGAGCCAGAGCTCCATTCAAATACCTCCCATGGTACTTGAGCCCTTTTGGGAGCTGACCACCACCTGCCTGCTGAGCACCAGCTGCTAGTGCCCAGCCCTGAAAGTGCCTTGTATTTACTTAATATACTTATATGGATTTGTGGTGTGTTTACATCTGGTTCCCTTTTGTTTTCCACAAAAGGAGGTAACCTTCTTGAGGGAAGGGACTTGGCAGCAGACAGAGCATCAGACCTGGAGTTGGGAAGACTTGAGTTCAAATCTAGCCTCAGACACTTACTACCTTTGTGACCTTGGGCAAGTCACTTAGGCCCAGTTTGGCAGTTTCCTCATCTGTAAAACTGAGATAACAATAGCACTTGCATCACTTGTGAGGGTCAAATGAGGCAATAATTGCACAGCACTTAGCACAGAGCATGCACCCAGCTAGTGTTAGGTCCATGTTATTAGTGTCATTCTTACCTTTCATGTTTGACTCTGTATTCCCAGGATCTTGGCCCATTGTTTGACACACACACAGGTGTTTAATAAAGACACTTAGATTGAGCTGAAGACACACTCTGACCTAACTGCCCTTGCACAAAGGGTAAGGGACCCAGTAATGCACTGGATTCACATCTGGGGAAAAGGGATGTTGTGTAACCTTGGATTTGTGACAAAAGGCAATGAGAGGAGACAGATCTTTTGTAAATTATCATAACCCAAAGAAAGGAACAATAAAGGCCATTGAGAGCAAGAATACCCCAAGGTAACATGAGGACCAGGCTTTGATTTCTCAGAGACAGTCCCCTGTTCTGATTCAGGGCTGGGGGCAGCTGGGGTAATCTTGGGCTTCTCCCCACCACCAGACCAAGTACTAACCACCCACAGGTTCTACTTACTGACTCCACCTCCCTCCTGTCTCTCCCATTCAGGCCCTCTTCCGGGTTCCCAATGGCACACCCTTAGCACAGATCCTCCTTACCCAAGCTTGAACAGCACCAATAACCTTCTCAAGGGTCTTCCCAACAACTTGTGCTCCAATACAAACTTCCCACCACCTCCTACATTGCTTTGGTCACATCACTGTTCCACTTAGAAACCTACAGCGACTTCCAGGTGCTTGTCAACTAAAGTTAAAAGACAGGAAGGCCTGGGTTCAATTCCTGCCTCAGATACTTGCTAGCTGTGTGACCTTGGGTAAGTCATTTGCCATAATCAGTCTCATCTCTTCCTTGTCCCAGGTGTCAGTGTCTTCATCTGTACAGTGGGACGGGGGGAAGATGGAAACTGGCCTAGATCACCTCTGAAGTTCTGGATGTCTATAAAACCTGTATACTTAGGGCTTTCTAGCTACAAATCATGCAGGCTTCTCCAACCTGTAGGCTGTACAGTATAGTGCAATGGATTTGTAGCTGGAGGTCCTGGCTTTGAGACCTGACTCTGTCACTTACTACCTGTATGACCTTGGACAAGTCACCTAACCTCTAATACTTCAGTGTCTTCATTTGTGAAATGAGAGGATGAATCACATGCCCTCAGAGGTTCCCATGCTCTACATTTGGGATCCCTCAATCCCAGGCGCAAGTCAGGTAGAAAAAGGACAAATAAAAGGAAAGAAATTATGTGGAATCAATGTCAAACTCAATGTCTGGCACATAGTAAGTGTTTAATGAATGTTTGTTCCTAGAAAGACTCACATGAACTGATTCTGAGTGAAGTGGGCAGGACCAGGGCAACGTCGTGTGATGACCAACTCTTCTCAGCAATGCAAGGGTCTAAGACAGCTCCAAAAGACTCCCAATGGAAAATGCCGTCCACATACAGAGAAAGGACTACAGAATCTGAATGCGGATGGAAGCAGACTGTTTTCTCTTTTTTCCCTTTCTCATGGTTTTCCCCTTTTGTTCTGATCCTTCTTTCACAATGTGACAAATGTGGAAATATGTTTAACATGATTGTATATTTATCGCCTATATCAGACTGCATGCTGGGGAGGGAGAAGAGAGAGAAGGAGAAAAAAATTAGAACTCTTACAAAAGTGAATGTTGAAAATAATATTTGTTTCCTTCCTCCCCTCTCCCCCCAGAGAGAATTTTGGGGTCACTGAGTCCCGATTCCACAACCCTTTCTCTTTCTTCTTTTCCATTCTTCCTGTTCATTGTCCCATTTGCAGTGCTGGCCCTCAACCTATGGACCCATGAACTAACTCAATGGACTGTCCATCCAGCTGCAAAAGGTAAATTTGAGAATGTTTATCTCTCAAGACTTAGTTTTTCCTTCATGCCTAAGTTAATGTTTGGAATGAATTTGGATTTAATTGAGAAGGTGCCAAATCATTCCAGGGCTTAGTGAAATCAGTACAATATCAACCTATCAATCAACAAACATTCATTAAGCTCCTGTTCAGTGCTCTGCACTGGTAATTTAAATACAAAGAGTAAATCAATCCCTGCCCTCAAGAAGTTTACAATCTATTAGAGGAAGCCAATATGTACCCAGATAAATAACTGCAGGATATATCCCCAAAGCAACACAGTGTTATCTCCTACATGGACCCATTTGACAGTAAAATGTCTGAAGTGTCCCTGGAGAAATCCTCATTTCTTACTCCTTGGAGAGGAGGAGATGCAAGATAACCAGATGAGGTAAGAACTTTGATTGTGAAGATGAGATACATTTTTAGTTAATAAGCTCACATGATTAAGAAGTAAGAAAAGCTTTGCTATTGGAAAATGATAGTTGGGATTCAACAGTCATTGAATATAAAAATTAAACTTTTAGGGAGGAATTACTCTATTTCATAAATTTTGAAAACATGAAAGCATTTTCCCTCATGTCTTATAATAAAAAGATTATTATCAAGACCAAATTATTTGCATTTCTCAAAATACAAGGAACGAATTATGTTTTTCAAGCTCTGTTAAACAAAAGCATTGTGAGATGTGTACTTTGTAGTTAATGCCCATTGTCTGATAAAGTTTTTTTTTTTGTTTTGGCTGCATTCTAGTAGACAGCACATAGTTCTTGGCACTTAACAGATACATTCTGAAAGATTGGTTTGCTTGTTTTTTGGAGGGGGAAGGCAAGGCAAGTGGGGTTAAGTGACTTGCCCAAGGTCACACAGCTAATTAAGTGTCAAGTGTCTGAGGCTAGATTTGAACTCAGGTTTTCCTGACTCCAGGGCTGATGTTCTATTTACTGTGCCACCTAGCTGCCCTGAGAGATTTTTTTCAAGAAAAAAAAATGAATATATCATCATCAAGGTAGAAATGAACTTAGGAACCAATAGAAAGCTAAGATTTATTTATAATGATGATGTTGCTTCCTAGAAGAACTATCTCTGGCCCCCTTCCTCTAACTGGCTGATTTGTCCCATTACCTCTGTTTTAAGGCAAGTACCTAGACCAGTCATGTCTTTATTTCTTTCTGGGTTCTGCTGTCTGGTCTTGCTCTACAAGCTTCCACATAGGCACCTTCTTCTCACCCCTCCTTCTGCTTTTCAATCCCCTTTTCTGAGTGGCCTTCTCTCATTAGAGTGGAAGGTCCTTGAGGGGAAGGACTACCTTTCTATCTGCTGGTATTCCCAGCATTCGGCACAGTGCCTGGCCTACAGTAAGCGCTTAATAAATGCTTGTTGCATTGATAACCTTTCTCAAGAAAAGGAAACTAAAGACTATAATATCACAAAGGCAGTGGCAGCTTTTGAACCCAGGTCCTCTGACTACAGACGCAGCTTGCTTTCTTAACTTCAGCATTTAGGAACCCTTGGAAAGTGATAAGAAGCTGTGCTGCAGCCATGAGAATAGGGCCATGGGAGAACGAATGGTGTGTCACTTCCATGTTCGAGATTAGCAACGATTGAAAATGACAAAGGATTAAACTATTGTTTTGTTCTGCTGTCAGGGCCTTTTGTGGTAAGAATGTCTATTTGGTTCTTTTTGTGCTGGAAACATTCATTATGAAATAAACACGGATATCAGACACTATTTATAACGACACTCAGAGGTTGAGTGGGCTTTTAGAAGTGGGAGGCTTTACATCCCCGCCTGGCAATCTTCCTATTATCATAATCTCCTCTCCCCAGACCCCTCCCTGGGTTAGAAGAAGGAAAGGAAGAAAGAGGAGGTTAGAAATCCCACAAAGGGTAGAAGGGATCAAACCGTGAAGCAGTTTTACTGAGACAGAAGGGGATGTGTCCCAGACAGTATATGGCTTTTTGTCCCCTCTTTTGATGACCTGACAGACACCAGAATTTTAGATTTAGGCAGGACCTCAGAAGCCACCCAGGAGAAATCTGGCAAAGCACATATATCATCAAGGGACTGTGTGATCAGGTTTTATGCCAGATTATGACGGTGAAAACACTCAAGAGTTATTAGAAAGCCAAGAAAAGAACCTCTTTTCAGGATGAGACTCGGGGGCTAAAGAAAGTCAAACCTAAGATTCCAGGAACAGGCTGTTCCCACAACTCATCAGGGGAGGAGTGTGAGTCTGAATTCTTGAGTAGGCATAGATGGAGTTTGAAGAAGAAGTCAGTCCTGAGAAGGCCTTAAGTGTCAGTCTGGTGATGGTCAGTGTGTCTGTGTCCTGAGGACTGAGTCTGACCAAGTTCTAAGAAGCCCATCACTAGCTCACTCCGGGGAAGTAAGCTTTTTGACCAAGTGTAGTAGCAAGCACCCCAAGCGTCCTCAGGGTCTCTGCCACCACAGGTTCTTGGATCTGCTTTGATAAAGGAAAGCAACTCAAAATGGGTTAACAAGCTTACTTTAATCAGTCAGACATATATCGTTTACCTTGTTCAGGGGAAATGGTCAGCACCCCGAACTTCAAAGTTTACAGGCAGAATTATCAAGACAGAAACAGATCAAGTAGACAGATTTCCAAACTGTCCAACCATTACATCCATATCCAGTAAACATCTGGGTTTTTCAAAGGGGGGGGGGGGGAGCTCTGGACAACGGCTTTTCAGAATACAAATCAAATCACAGAACACTTCTCACAGTGAGCCCCCAAAACAAAGCTACACATCAGGGCTTATATAGCCTTCTCCTGGCTCAGAGAATGTAACAACCTTTTGGACCCACTGGCCAATCAAAAAGTATCTACTGAAAAACAAGCCTCCCACCCCAGGCTTCAGGTGCACTTTAGCCTAGGGGCAGGGAAGATCTTCCAAATTTGCATTCTCATTACACCAAGTCACCGGAAGGGCTAGAATCTGGATCAGTGGAGGGAGTACCACACCGGCAAATGCATAGTCTTGGAAGGAGCCGTCCTGCAAAATTAAGGGCCAATCTGACCTCCCATCAGTCTCTGTGTGCATATCTGTATACACAGATAGAGCTATAGAGTGTACACATATGTGTATACTATATGTACATACATATTCAGTTGTAATTAAGCATATGAAAGATATGTAGTCAATTTGGAGCCAGAGGATCTGGATTCAAATCCATCTCTGACTCTAAGCTTCCTCACCTGTAAACAAGAATGACAGTAGGTTCTTATGGAGACCATATGAGAAATGGCAGCTTACAGTGGTAACTTTGAATCTTGAAGATCTGAGTTCCAATCCTACCTCAGTCACTTACTGGCTATATAGCTATGGGTGTGTTGCTAAACCCTGTAAAACGGGGAAAACAATAGCCTCTACCTACCAAGGTTGTCACGGAAAATCCTTGCAAACTTTTGAGTGATAAGTAAATGCTAGCTGTTAACTATTAATGTAACATGCTTTGCAAGCCCAAAAGGTGCTTTATAAATGTCAGCAACCGATCACATATGTTACTGTTCCCAAAGTGCGTTATTCTGCCCATTTTACAGAAAAGAAAATTGAGGCTCAAAGGGCTTACATTAACTGGCCTGCGGACACAGTAACTAAGTTACTAAGAGGACAGACTTGAACCCTCGTCTTCCTACTCCAAAGCTCAATTCCCGGCTCTTCCCAGTGATGTTAATTCTTTGAAGTTTAGCCTTGATTTTTTCCTGTACCCAAACACAGCTGATTCCCCATTTGTGTATGTAAAAATGGAGATGACCGAGGCAAATTTTCTCAGGTTGGTCAAAAATAGCCAGGAAGATGCCAAACTATGGGGAATATCAAGATCGCCGCTGAGGTACAAACACTCACCATCATGTCCGTGGCGGAGCATTTTCAAGCTCGCTAAGTGCCTGGCAGACGTCTCTTTGGAGCCTCCAACAACCCAATGAGGGAGGCACAGCAAACACTGCTGTCTTCCTTTTACAGAGCGGGAAGCTTGAGGCTCAGAGAGATCAGATGGATTTTTCAGGGTCTAACACGAATCATCAGAGGTGCCACCTGAACCTGGCTCTTCTGAACTCAGCAGCCAACACTCCAGCTCTTATGTAACACTACCTCTGGCAGGAACCCTAAGCCTCTCAAGCCTCCGGACCCTGACAGACAACAGGCACCAGAAGAGCCATGCGTGGTTCTCCGGTAACAGCCCTGCTTCATCCTGTACACCCCAGAGGCAGCTGAAATGGCACAAACAGCAGGCCTCTGTCGGTGGGTCCCAGAACCACTGCCCTCCTGTGCAGAATGGGTGACCCTACTGTGCTTCCTCGGCAGCCCACAGCCACCTGATCAGGACACAAATGAGTGACTTCATGTACCTATATGGGTCAGTTAGGGTCCTTGGGGGCACGGTGTATGTAGTTCTCCCTCACCAGCCACATAAAACTTTCCAGTCCGTGACTGTCGTAGAGACTGGAATATGGCAGATCTGCCTCAGAGGCTGCAATCAGATTTGATCTCAAGAAGAACTTCCTAACAAATAGAGCTTTCCAGCAGTGTGATGCAGCAAGCTTCCTTTGGTGGTCAGAGCGTTCCCCTCAGAGAAGTCTCCATGTGAAGTCTAGGCAACTGCTTGAAAAAGGAGCTGAGGAATGGACGCTTTTCCAAGTTTCCCATGTGAACTTGGAGAAATCACTCAGCCCATTTGGCCTCCATTTCCTTCTCTGCAGAATGAAGGCCTTGGATCTGAGTGCCCTTGAGTCCCCTCCAGCTTGACCTTCCTCGAAGGTCACGGAAGAGGATGTCCTTAGACCCTCTGAGGGCGAAGGCTTTTTTTTTTTCTTTTCCCTTCTTTTGGCAAGGCTGGGAGAAGGAGAAAGGAGGGCAATGAGCTCTCACCACATGGACTAAGTGAGAAGAGGATGTAAACATTTCCTTAATTATCCAGCAGTTTATAACAAGCAAAACAAACAACCCACCTCAACCCAACGGTCCCTAGCGGGATCGAGCCCTGCCTGTGGTGTTAGAATCAGCCACTCATTTAGACAGAGGCTGGTCCCTACAGACCCATAGAGTTTGCCTTCCATCTAATGGGGGCTGGTGTTATTGTCGGTCCACATTCGCACATGGGAGGCCTGGGGGTTGCATCATGCAGTGTCAGGAAATACTCGTTACACAAAGTCTGCAAACAGCAGCTACCCAGCCAGGGCCCCAGGAGGGCTGTTTGATGAAACACAGGCACGCCCCTCTTGCCTGTTCCCCATCTGTAGTTCCTTCCTGCCAACGAGTCTAGTGACCACCTAAGAAGGGGACGCTGGTTAACTTCTAAAGAAAGAAATCCCACCCTCAGTTCCACAGCACCTGGGAATCTCAGCAACCCAGAACATTGACCACTGCCTATCCATAGCACTTCTGTGAAGAATTGGGGTTATTGTTTGAAACTCTGTGGTATTCTTAGCTCTTATATCCAAGGATTTCAGTTATAAATTGTTTTTCAAATCGACAGAAATGGAATCATTTTCAATAGTACCATTCTCTACTGTTCTGTAGAAAAAAATTATGCTGTAATATAGACTTATCAGTGTACGTGGACAGATAAGAAAGAAGTAATTTCTGCTCCTGAGGAAAATGATTGGGGTCGGCTCCACTGATATATGGTGGTCTAGTACCCCACATTAGGGGCATGATGGGTAGGGGAAGTGCCCCAGGAAGGAGCTATTTCATATCTTCAATCCCCTCTCCTCCCCCCGAGAATCAATGGGACAAAGCTTTATTTGTCCCTCCCTAGCTACAGCTGTTTATAGAAGTACCTGCCAACTACATTTATAGGAGTTATTTCCAGTAATAAGAGACACCACAATGGGTACAGGAAAAAATATCTAAAGATGCTGACCCAAATAAGACTTAAAGCAATTATAAAAACCATTTTATCTCTAAATGTGATTCAAAATTTTTTCCACCATCAAGGCTTCCTAATCCCATAGTAGGATCTTTACCTGCAGGGAAGCATGCAATTGTGTCTTCCTGCCTATTTTTCTAGTTGTTCATATTTTGGTCACACTGACCTTTACCACCTTCGGGGGCTTGAAATCAGACTTTGGGTCTCATAAGCTAAGTATAACCTTTGAGTATCCATCGGGATGCAAAATCTCTCTCGGGACACATGTCTTTTTTTAAGCAGTGGGGCGGCTTCCGCTGCCTAACGGCTACACAGGGCATGACAAGTGGACAATACTGGAAGGCGCCTGCTGTGTGTAACAAAAGATAGGATGAATCCAGAGAAGCATGAGAAGGTAACTGAACTAAGAAAAGGTGAAATAACGAGAACCAGGAAGACAAGAAACATAAGGAACTCAACAGTACACATTTACACATTGAAACTGAATGTGGTAAAAATATAAAGACCAAATTTGACTTCCAAGAAGAGATAAGAACTCCCAATCTCCAACCCCCAAATCTTTGAAGGGTAGAACATTACATATAATATCAGATTTTTAAAATATGCAGCTTAGTTTTGATCATTTTCCCTTTTTTATTCTGTTATATGAGATTTTTCCCTAGGACTAGGAGAAAGTAGGAATATAGTAGGAAATATAAGTGATTAAAAAGATAGTAAAAATGTATGTAGAATTAGTAGAACATTAACAACCAGCATTTATATGGTGCTTTAATCTTTACAAAATGCTTTTCAAATATTATCTCACTTGATTTCTCATAACCCTGGAAGGTGGGTGCTATTATTATCCCCATTCTACAGATGTGAAGAATGGGGCAGATAAAAGTTAAGTGACTTACTCAGAGTCATACAACTAGTGTGGGGTGGGAATTGAACTCAGGTCTTTCTAAATTAGACACAAAAAAGCCATCTCAAAGCTAAGCTGTAAGCAAGAACAAAAAGTGGCCTCAAAAACCAAACTTTGGGAAGAATAAAAAAAATGAACAGAAACAGAGGACATATTTGGCTCTTATTTCTTCCAGGGGTAGAGATGTCAGATTCCTTTGTTGTAGATTGGTTATCTCTTATGAGAGAGAATTGTCCTGTTTCTGGCTTCTTTACCTCTTCCTAGAACCATTCCTGAATGTTGGGGTCCATCATATCCCTGGGCTTTTCAGATGGTGTTATCAATTGCTCACTCCATTTTATATGAAGATATTTCTTACCCCAGGTTTGATAGAAGGGGCTCATACCTTAATCCCATCCTAAACTAACAAAATGACTCAATTTCAAGAGTTCCAGATGGGTAGAGACTCATTGCCATAACTTATTCACTTGGAAAAGTAAAATTCGGAAGCAGTGAGAGAGAAAAAGCAAATTATTCTGAATACCTAAGCATCAAGGTTGCTCTTAAGGCAGCATCTAGTAAGGATGAAAGAAGGAATAATTGGTCTTTGGGTTTATGTACACATCGAACATAATTTATTATCACAGATACTTAATATTATTTTAGCAAAATACAGGTTTACATGAGTATTATTTTTATTCCCACCCCCAACCCAGAATATGGACCAATGCCAGCATTTTTCCCCATGGATTATTTGTATGACTTTAGCTAGTCAAACTTCACTGGGCCTCAACTCCTTTTTTTTTGCCTTTTGGAGGGCAGTTGGGGTTAAGTAACTTGCCCAAGGTTACACAGCTAGTTTTTTTGTATGTGTGGGTGTTAAGTGTCTGAGGCCAGAACCGAACTCAGGTCCTCCTGACTCCAGGGCCAGCACTTTACTCACTGCGCCACCTAGCCACCCCCATGAGCCTCAACTTCTTATCTGTAAAATCAGGACCTTGGTCTGAATGGTCTCTGAGAGACCTGCCAGCTTCAATCATTTAAAACAAGAGAGAAAAACATGGATCAGTCCATCTAAGTCTTGTCATATCTTTCTGAAGTCAGTTATCTCCTCATTTCTTACAGAGTAAAGTGATCAAAACCAGAAAAGTGATTTCTGCTATAATATCAATATTATAAAAAGGAACAATTTTGAGGCCTGTATGTTATGAATTCCATCAGGAAGCAGTATGATTAAGTAAATTTGGGTTTTCAAAAAGCAAAACAAAAGGACATGGAATGATTAATATGAATTGATGCAGAGTAAAGTGAGTGTAAATAGGAGAATAATTTAGAGTATCAATGTGATAAAAATGAACAATTTTAGGATTTTTATAAATTAATGAGTGAAATTAGCAGAATCACAAGAACAAGTCACAGAATAACAGCACTCCAAATTAGAGAAACAACTTGCATATCTATAAGTACCATGATGGACGACATGACCATTCATGATCTTAAAAGATGGATGATCGAACATTCTCTCCAATTCCCATCAGAGAGAGTGGAGTAGGGTATGAAATGAGGCATATATATTTCTGTACACAGACAATAAAGATATTTATTTTGCTTCACTATCCATATTTGTTAACAAGAATTTGAGTTTTTTTCGTCCCAATGATGTAGGAGAGAGGAGGGAGAGGAAATAGATTCCTATTTATTAAAAAATGAAGTTTTAATAGAAGTAAAGAAGCAGAGAAGTCAGATAATGAAAAAAAGGTTTCTTTGATATGTTGTTTGCTTCAGCAGAATCTTTTCTTCCTTTCTTCAAAGTTTATTTTAAAGGATAGCTCCCTGAGTGGGTATGGGGAGAAGAATATAGTGAAAAATACAGACAATGTAAAAAATATATATATATATACACACATACATATATGTGTATGTAGATCTATATATACAAATATATATGTATATGTATAAAACAGATAATATACATATATTCCTGTGTGTTCTTGGTATTAATTGTTAGAGCAAAATTAGCACAAGCAGGAGAGAATTGGTCCATACTTTGCTGCATCTCAGCTTCAGAGGCTGCACTGAGTGCACAATCATCTACAAACAGAAAATCCTGCACCAAAACTCCCTCCACTTCGGTCTTGGTGTGTAGCCTTTTCAAGTTGAGGAATTTCCCATCAGTGCAGTAGCTGCCCTTGATGTCGGGTTTATCCTCATTGAAAACATTTGACAATGTGACTGAAAATGTCTTGCTAAAAAGCATGGGTGCAAGCACACAGCCTTGGTGCACTCCACTGGTGACTGGAAAGGCACAAGACCATTGTCCATCATCTAGAACCCAGGCAAGCATGCTGCCATGAAATTGAAGTACATTGCTGATGAACTTCTCCTAGCAACCAAATTTCGGCATAATTTCCCACAAGCCCTCATGACTGACAGTCTCAAAGGCCTTGGTCAGATCTCCAAAGGTTGGGGACAGACCCCTGTCCTGCTCTTGGCATTTCTCCTGGAGTTGTCAGGCAGCAAACACCATATCTACCGGTCCTCGGCCCTTTCTGAAGTCACACTGGCTCTCAGGTAGATGACTATCTTCCAGGTGAAGGACCAGCCTATTAAGGAAGACTCCAGCGAGAATGTGCTGTGCTCTATGAGCAAAGCAGTATTTGAACAGCTCAGAGGGAATGCAGGATGTGCAAACTTAGAGAATCCAGTTCAAATGTTCACATAGACTACTTGTACCTGACCTGTGGGAGAGCATTCTGGGTTCTTTTTGGTCTGATCAGTCACAGTTGGACACACTGAAGCTGGACTCTAGCATAGTGATGTCATTTTCATCCCCTTAGAGAACTAAGGACAATGACAAAAACAACAACATATACACATACATACACACGTATGTGTGTATATGCATGTGTGTAGATATGTGTGTGTGATGTTTGGAGAAAAAAAGAAAAGGAAAAGCAAAAGAAAGTGAAGAGGAAGAGCAGGTCAAAGTGGACAGAGGCGTTCACTGATAAACCGAAGCAATTGATATGGAGACGTGGACACGCCATTTATTAATTCTCTTGTTCTGTGAATTGTATCAGCACTGATTCATCATTGTCACTGCTATTGCCAAGTTCTCTTGCCTAACCTCCTCCTCCGGTCATTTTAACACCAGTCCCTAAGCCAGCCTCTCCTAGACACCTCAGTCTTGCTCAGTTACCAGTGACCTTTCAGAAAACTTCTTGAGTTTTTCTTCTCCATCCTTCATTCTGAACTTCATTCTGCTTCTGTATCAGGTATCCCCCCCCCAAGTTACTCTTATTGCAAACACACCACCCTACTTCCCCTTCTCCTCCCCCAGTTCAAACCAAGGCTTGAATAAGGGAACAAGGACACAAAGACTCTTTAAAAGAATTGGGGGCAGAGGAGAAACAGGATAAAAAAAGTATATTTACTATTTTAAATGATGTTTCTAAACCCTAGATGCCTTTCTCTAAATAATATTAAAAGGTCAAGCTCTAAACTGGCACCATATTTTATTGCATTTCTTTGTTTACCCAACACTGAGCACAGTTCCTAGCATATAATAAGTACTTAATAAATGCATGTTGATTGACTGCAGCACTGCTGTTGATGGGGAGGAGCCACGGTGCCTAGATACCCATCAAATGATGGATACCCAAGGAGTAAGGGAAGCTGTTGCCCTGCTCAATCTGAAATATTTCAGGTATGCTGATGATCCTTAATCTGAGCTGAGTACCAAAGATTTGCAAAGAATTTATGGTAATTTCTGTTTTAACATAAGAATTGGGAAGAAATGGGGGGGGGCTGAAAATGGGACAACCAATCTGAATGGAGGGCCATGATGATGGAAGATCTTGCCAAAATGTTTACCCCCATTTGCAACCCTGAGTATAATAGGACTTTGTCCTTGAGAGTGCTAATTAGTTTTGTAATAACAGGAAGCTATAAATATACTGAAAGATTAAACACATAGTGAAATAAACCCATAATGACCCAAGTGAAAAGCCTGAAGAAATAACTGCAATTACCAGGCTGAGCCTGACCTGCAGGCTGCCTCCCCTACCCCCATCTCCCTCTGCCACACTTGGCCTGGATGGATGTGTACCCAAACCAACACCCTGTTCCTAGAAGGATGGGTGGGAGCCCGACATTACAAATGACCCCACACTTCCCCCTCCCCACCAAACTCTGATTTCAAAGGAAGAAAATGTTGAAAGGCTCATGAATCATGGAGATGGGAAGCCAGACTGGCAGAAGAGAAGGGTGGAAAGAAACATCAACTTTCCTCTGTGGTCAACAGAGGTCAGAAAGATACTGCTGCATGCCTCAGGTGCCCATCTCTGGCAGTTATTAAGATAGAGAAAGAAATGGGCTTCTAGAATAATGAAATCTGTGAACTTGATGCCAACTAAATAAAAAAAAATCCATCACTTCATAAAGCTAAGAAAGTTACCTATAAAGCCAAGGACTCATGCAAATAAAAGTCACTGCCAGAGAGTAAACGAAATGGAGAAATGGAAGATGAGACACTGAATCTGATAGTCTTATCGATACTCAGATAATCCTAGAAAAATCCTTCTGACAAAGTATCTGGTTTGGAGAACAAAGCACATCGGTAACAAAGTAATGCATTTCCAACAAATGCTTTTAGTGGGTCAAAAATGACAGACCTGGCTGTGCTGGGGAGCTCATAGTGGACAACCAGAAGATGATTTGACCCAATCAAGTCAGGATGCGGCGGCCCTCGTTTAGTTGGTGACGTCTTGGCTTTGGCGAGTGGGCAGAGAAAATGATACCTAGAGGAAAAGACGGGAAAAGAGAAGGACTTAAAATGCTTATATGAGTGTTAGCTATTATCATTACTATCATTTTCGAAGATATGATAGATGGGGATGAACAGATTTGTCTCCAAAATTCAGTAGTCCCAGGTTCCAGATCTACTTATCACATTCTTGATGACTGAAAAATCTATTTCTGCTTAAAATTTGTGTGGAAGAAAGATACTGCCTTATCATTGCTGCTTACCTTTGAGGACCTATGACAGCGCAAACACAATGGGAAGACCAAATTTCCTTTTTAAAGATTGCTTTGTTTTTAGATCATCTTCATTTTCCAGTATAGCCTTACCTTCTCCACCTATCTTATAAAAGATCATCTTTTATAATAAAGAAGAAAATTTTAAAAAATTGTTTAGAAAAGCTAACCACTACACATCAACAAATTATAAAGGCATAGGCAGCGTTCTGTACCCACACTCTTTTACTGTATAAAGAAGGTCTCATATTTATTCTTTAGTGCTTAACTTAGTTATTACAATCACAGAGTCCCCAATGCTGATTCTTCTTCTTCTTATTATTATTATTATTCTTCTTATTATTTTGGCTACTACAAAAAATGCTGCTACAAATATTTTTAATATATAGAGTTATCTTTTCTTGTTAGTTATCTCATTAAGATAGGTGCTTAGTAGGAACATTTCTGGGTGAAAGGATATTGATTTTTACTCACTTTATTTGTATAATTCCAAATTACTTTCCAGATTCATTGCACTAATTGAAAGCTTCACAGGTATATCAGCATACCTGTCTTTTCACAAGTTCTCTGACATCGACTATTCCCAATTTTGCCATTTTCTGGGTGGGAAGTGAAACTTCAGGATTATTTTTATTTATATTTCTATTATTATTAGTTATTTGGGGTACTCTTTCATACTATATTGATAGTTTGCAATTCTTTTGAGAACTATTTGTTCATATCCCATGATCATTTATTTGTTCATGTCCTAGGACTATTTCTCCATTAGGAAATTTACTTTGGACCTCATATATTTCTGTTAATTGCCTATATATCTTGGATACCAAACCCTTATCTGAGAAACTTAATGTAATGTTTTCCCCAGTCGACTGCTTCCCTTCTAATTCTAGATGTGTTAATTTTGTTTATATGAAAACTTTTCAATTTCATATGATCAAAATTAATTATTTTATTTTTCTAGCTGTTTCTTTTCCTTATTCAGTTAAGAATTCATTTTCTATTGATAACCATAAAAGCATTTCTCTTTTACTAGTTTTATGGTATAATTTTTAATACTCAGGTAATATATCCCTTTTAAAATTTATTATGGAATTTTGTTTAAGACGTTGGTCTAAATCTAATTACTGCCAGATGGCTTTCTGTGCCTTTTTTTCCCCTAGTAGTTTTTATCATGTACGATATTTCTTTCCTTAGTAATTCGTTTTCCAATTTATCAAACACAAGATTACTGATTTCCATTATTTCTGATTCTACCTTTTCCTAATCTATTTTTACTCTTTATGCTTTTCTTTTACCAATACCAAATGATTTTGAACACTGATACTTTAGAGATCAAGAAGAGCTATTCCCTCTTCATGTCTACCTTCCTCTCCCCCTTATTTCCCCAATAATCCACATCTTTTGTTTCTCCAGATGAATTTTGTTACTTTGATATTGCATTTAGTGGAGTTAACTTTTAGTAGTGTCGTGTTTATTATATTGGCATAGTCCAGCCATGCACACCACATATTTCTCCAGGAATCTCAGTTCTTTATTTATTTATGAAGATTTTTGTAATCTAATTTATACAAATATTAAGTATGTCTTGGAATACTGAATCCCACGTATTCTGTAGTTATTTTGAATGGGATTTCTCTTTCCCTTGTTCCCTCTTGATTTTGCTGTTATGCTATTGATTTTTGTTGGTACTTTTTATACCCAACAACTCTGCTGATGCTATTAATTGAACAGATTAGCTTCCTTGACAATTACCTAGGATTTTCTAAGTAGACTATCACGTTATCATGAAATAGGAATAATTTTTGTCACCTCCGCTTTTAAGCTTTAATTTCTTCCTCTTCTCAAATTGTATTGCTAACATTTCTATAACTGCATAAAGCGTCCTTGCTTTACTCCAATCTTTCCTGGGACAGTTTCTAATATATCTCAATTGTTTATAATGCTTCTTCTGTGTTTTACATAGATATTTTAGGATATTAAAAAGGATATTTTATTCCTATATTTTCAAGGTTTTGCATAAACACTATACTTTGTCAAAGACTTTTTCTGCATTTATTAATATAAGCATGAGATTTGGGGATATTTTTGTTTTTAATACTGTTGTGTTGATTATTTTCCTAATGTTCAACCTCCTTTGCATTCCTAGTATAAATCCAACTTGGTAATAATGAATTACTTATTGGATAGATAAGTGTAGTCTACTTGACAGGATTTTATTTAAAATTTCTGAATCAATATTCATTAATGATATTAGTTTAGCATTCTTCTGTACTTTCATCCTTCTCTACTTAAGGTATCAAGACTGTATTTTTCTCACAAAAGCAGAGGCTTTCTCTCTCAATTTTTGAGAAAACATGTATAGTGATCATTGCTCTTAAATCATTTGATTAGAATTTTCCAGTGAACCTCCTGGTGATTTCATTAAATTTTTTGGTCAGTTCTTTACAGCTGGTTCTACATCCATTTCTTAGATTGGCTTAAGATTGTTTCACAAACCTTAAAACATTACATAAATACTAGATTATTATTTGTATTTATGTTGTTACAGCCATTTTATCTACTGTTCCTTGGTCTGCTGGGACATAACTTTCCTCATATTTAGTTTACCAGAAATGCCAGAATTAGAATCAAAATTGATCAAAACAGTCCAAATTGGCAGACAAAGGCAGCCCCTGGTTCCTAGTATGTAATTTTATCAACAGAATGTTGTGTGTGTGTGTGCATGTGTGTGCGTGTGTCACTTCGCTCTGTGGAGCCAAACATTCCTTGCCTTCTACCACACCAACACAAAGATGTTGTGTGACTCACTTTCCAGCTGGGACTGTGAAGATGATGTTACTATCTTTGTTCCAATTTGCAAAGCAGGCTATTAATGCCCATTTTCTTTGAGGAAACCAATTGTCACTGATCATTCCCTTATACTTCAAATAGCTTGTTGCCCAAAGAGTGCTACTGACTTACTAACAGCAAGGTGGGATTGTCCACTCTAGCCAGCACCAGCCATCACTCCATGGATGTTCAAGATGCATCCAAGGACTAACCAACACACATCTTTAGATATTCTACTTTCTGAAATTAGAATAAAGAACTTTATAAGGACTGCTGAACAAATGTTGCCCAGACAGAGACAATGAGGTAAAGTAGACAGAAAAGAAGACATGAGGTCAGAAAGCCACCAACGACATGACACTGGGCAAGCTTAATCACAGAACCACAGGATCTCAGAGCCACAAGAGACCTCAGCATGATCTTGTCTCAAGAATAAAATTTCCATGATAACATGCCCAACAGGTGAGCACCTAGCTTATTGCCTGAAGATCTTCATTCACAGGGCACCCCTCCCCAAGAACTTCTACTCCAATTTTGGGCAGTTGCAATCATTGAGATTAATACTCTCAATTGACATTAATAATTTTCTCTGAACTCAAGCCTAAATTTGACCCCTGCAATTTATAGCAGCTATTCTGTCCTCTGGGATCAAATGGAACAAGTTCCTCGTCTCTTCTGTAAGATAGTCTTTTAATGATAGCTTTCATAGGTGGCACAGTGGGCAGAATGCTGGATGTGGAGCCAAAAAGACCTCAGTTCAAATTTAGCCTCAGATATTAGATAGCTGTGTGACTTTGGGCAAGTCTCTTTATCTCTATTTGTAGCAGTTTCTTTAACCATGGGGATAATAATAGCACCTACCTCACAGATTTGCTGCATGAGGATCAAATGAGATATTTGTAAAAGCACAGCATAGTGCTCAGCACATAGTAGGTGCTAAATAAATGCTTATTCCTTTCCCTTCTCCTCCTTCCTTTTAAAATTTAATTTATTTTTTATTTATTATTTAGTTTACATAATTCATTTCCACAAGGTTTTGGGTTATAAAACTCTCTCCTGGATCTATTTTCCAGGTCAGTGGTTCTTCCATTGAGGTATTTCACATTGTCTTCTGGTTTTTTTTTTCATTTGTTTGCATCTGTTTAATAGTATCTTGATTTCTCATTAAGCCACTAGCTTCCATTTGCTCCAATCTAATTCTGAAGGAATGATTCTCCTCATTGAGCTTTTGAGACTCTTTTTCCATCTGGCAAATTTGGCTTTTTAAGGCATGCTTCTCCTCATTGGTTTTTTGAGCCTCTTTTGCCATTTGAGCTAGCCTATTTTTTTTAAGGTGTTATTTCTTCAGTCAAGTTGTTGACTGTCATTTCATAATTTTCTTGCAACATTTTTATTTCTCTTCCCAATTTTTCCTCCACTACTCTTATTTGGTTTTCAAAATTGTTCTTAAGCTCCTCTATGGCCTGTAAGCAGGCTATTCTTTTGATGGAAGCTTTTGGTGCAGGAGTTCTGACTTCATTGTCTTCCTCCTGTTCCATGCCCTGATCCTTTTTGTCCCCAAAAAAGGAATCCAAAGTTGGACCACTGTGCTTGCCTTGATTCCCTCACTTGCTTACCTTATCAACTACTTGACTTTTGAGCTTTTTACCACAGTAGAACTCCGCTACCAGAGGGGGGAGCTTTGTCCCAATTGCTGGGGTTTTCTCAGCTGCTGGAGCTATTAGTTGGCTGCCCTCTCTGAAGCCTCCACACACTCTGGCACACTGGTCATGCACCCCAGGACCTCCACCCCAGACAGTGATCCAGATCCAAGCAGGTTAAATCAAGAGTGATTTACCCCCCAGACTGGATGCTTGGTCCCCCTACAATCTGCAGGCCTGGAGCTCTAAAGCTGGAGCCACATGGCAGTGGCTGCATGGGCACCACACCTCAGCCACTTCTTGCCCCAGGGGCAAAGGCTGGACCACACTCCCAAACTCCCAGGTCCCAAAGTCCACACTGCACTGACCTCTCACTTTGTCCTTACCATCTATGGATTGATAATTCTGGAAACCACCACAGCTGCTGGTGATCGGAAGTCCCTCCAGCCAGTAGCTGGTTGTGGCTGCCCTGAGGCTAAAAGCTCGGGCTTGTGAGGGGCTGCACTCAGCTCCCTTCCTGCCTGCTGGACTGTCTTCAGTGGGAGTGTCATTTTGTGGGTTCTGTAGCCCCAGAGTTTTAGAGTCATTTTTATATGAATTGGAGGAGGTGGGAGTGGGAGCCCCGAGGAAGTCCTGCTTCTATTCTGCCATCTTCCTCCCCCCCCCCTTTTTTAAGGGGGAAGAAAAGGCAATTGGGGTTAAGTGACTCTCCCGAGGTCACAAAGCTAGTAAGTGTTAAGTGTATGAGGCAGGATTTGAACTCAGGTCCTCCCTACTCCAGGGCCAGTGCTCTATTCACTGTTCCACATAGCTGTCCCTCTTCTTTCTTCTAGAATAAAAACACCCATTTCTTCAGACAGTTTTCATATGGCATGAATGCAAGAGGTCCCTCACCATTCTGGTTGCTCTGTGTTTTTCTACACCTTTAACTTGCCTCTGATTAACTATTAGATCTGATCTAGTAAATCACAGACAGCTTAAGATCTCTTGGTGGCAGGCAGTTCAATACTGGGAGTCCTCCATGTTGATGAAATCACAACTCTTTCATGTATTAGTAAGCTAGGAAACAATATTTCTGTTTCCAATCTACGGATGAGAGAACTGAAGACCAGAAAATATTAGTGATTTTTTTTTCTTTTTCTAGCTAAGGTGAAAAACAACAAAGCATGGCAACAAGCCATCTGAGCCCAGCTCTGCTTATCCTTTTGCAGTTTCACAATGATTTTCAATAAGACTGACATATATGCCAATATATTAAGGACACTGCTATTCATTAAAAATCAACAGGCACCTCTTATGTTCCAGGAACTATATTACTTGTTGGGAATACAAAGGTAAGAATGAATCAGTCCCTACGCTCAAGAAGTTTGCATTCTTCAGGAAGAAAACAACCTACATGCAGACAAGTAAATAGAAAGTTTACAAAAATAATTGGAGGGTACACTGATACCTTGGATTATCAGGAAAGGCCACTCTCTTCTAAGAGGAGATCTCTGAGCTAAGCCTTGGCGTGATTACTGGTCTAAGAGGCAGAAACAAGGGAGAACATAGCAAGCATGATGGTGACTCTGTATGAAGGCAGAGAACGGGAAGATGGGAAGCTACATTTAGGAAACAGGTGGGCCAGTGTGGCTGCAGCCTTCTCAGCTGGGGAGATGCTTCACATGCCACCATGGCCAGGGAAAGAGCCCCTCTGCCCTAGGGCCCCTCCCCTTGATGGGTCAATTCTTCCCAGAAGCTCCAGTTCATTTTTAAGAAGTTTTATTTGTTTTATTTTCCCAAGACAAACATTCCTAAATACCACTCTCCCCCTCCCCATGAAAGACTCCTTATAACAAAGTAAAAAAAAATACTATGATCTTATCTAAAAGTGCTTGCACCACCACATATCTGTAGCATCCACCCACTCTCTCTATGCTTTCAAATTTTTTAATTAATATAAATCTATTTCTTCTCATCCTTCATCCCAATGTAAAAAAGATAAAGTAAAAACAAATACTTAAAAAACCCAAAATATTCATAGTCAACCAAAACAAATTCCCTCATTGGTTGCACATTTATTCATACAAATACATACACGCTACATACACCAATGTATCAATACATATATGTTTCATTCTATCCCCTAAATCCATTAACTCTTGGTCAGGAGGTGGGCAGCACCTTGGTCCAGTGGAATCAATGGTCTCTACTGATCATACTCGTTAGAGCTTTCAAAACTGTTGTCTTTACAGTATTGCTGGTATATACATTTTTCTCCTTGTTCTATTGATTTCATTCCTCATCGGTTTATAAAAGACCAAAATGTTTCATTTTTATGATATTAATATTAATGCGTTTGTTGTTGTCTTGGTTCTACTCACTTCACTCTGCATCAGTTCATACAAGTCTTTCCATGTTTCTTTGAAATCATATTCCTCGTTTCTTATATTACCATATTAGTCCATCACGTTCACATATCCCAATTTGTTCAGTTATTCTCTGATTGATGGAAATCCCCTTGGTTTCCAGGTTTTTTAACCACAGAAAGAGCCATTATATCTATTTTATATAGAGTAGACCTCTTCCTCTGTATGGCTAGGTCAAAGGGTTTGTACTGCACAGTAATTTTTTTTTAATTTATTGTTCCAAATTGCTTCCTAGAATGTGTATACCCATTTACAAATCTACCAACAGTACCTCAAAGAGCCCATTTTCCCACAATCCCTTCAACATTTTTTTAGAGGGGGAAGGCAAGGTAATTGGGGTTAAGTGACTTGACCAAGGTCACACAGCTATTTAAGTGTCAAGTGTCTGAGGGTGGTATCTAGAACCCTTGACTCCAGGGCACTGTGCCACCTAGCCACCCCCAACATTTATTTTTGTAGACCATCAATCTGATGGGTGGAAGGTAGAATTTCAGAAATTGCTTCATTTGCATATTTTTTTTTTGCCTTTTGGAGGGCAATTGGGGTTACATAACTTGCCCAAGTTTACACAGCTAGTTTTTTGGTGTGGGTGTTAAGTGAGGTCTGAACCAAACTTGGGTCCTCCTGACTCCAGGGCCAGCGCTTTACTCACTGCACCACCTAGCCACCCCCTTCATTTGCATTTCTTTAGTTATTAGTGATTCGGAGCATTTTTTCCCCATAGGACTTCATATAGCCTTCATTTCATTTCTTCCCTTGAGAATACTTGTTCATATCCTTAGATCATCTTGAGTTCTTATTCTTATTAACTTCAATCAGTTTCTTATATATCTTGGAAAATGACTCCTTTATCAGAGAAATTTTCTACAAAGGTTTTTCCCAGTTATTTTCCTTTTAATCTTAGTGGGGCTTTGGGGGAGAGGGGTGCAAAAAATTTTTTTTTTAATTTCACGTACTTAAAAGTATCCATTTTAGGTTCTCTGATCTTCTCTTTCATTTGTTTGGTCATGAACTGTTCTGCTATCCGTAGATAGTAAGTATTAATTCCATCCCATCCCCTTCATGTTTCTCTAATTCACAATATAATGGATTTTTAAAGAAAAATAGATGCCACGTATCCTTTTAGGACTTATCTTAGTCTAGTATAAAGCATTGTTCTAAATTTAATTCCTTTCCTACTCCTTTTCAAATTTCCCAGCTTTGTTGTCGCGTGTGTGACACTTCATGACCTCATTTGGGGTTTTCTTGGCAGAGATACTGGCATGGTTTGCCATGTCCTTCTCCAGCTCATTTTATAGATGAGGAAACTGAGGCAAACAGGGTTAAGTGACTTGACTAGGACCCATAGCTAGTATGTGTCTGAGGCTAGGTTTGAATTCAGGAAGATGAATCTCCTTGACTTCAAGGCCATGACCCTATCCATTGTACCACCTAGCTGCCCCCCAAATTTCCCAGTTTTTATCAAATACTGAGTTTTATCCCAGTAGCTGTGATCTTTGTGTTTATCAAATACTATGGTACTAGATACATTTGCTTTTATATGTTGCCTAGATAATCAATCTCCTATTTAAAAAAAAAATCAGTACTGAATTATTTTTAGAATTATTGTTTTATAAAATAATTTAAGATCTGGCACTATGAAATATACTTTGTTCCCATTTATCATTATTATTTCCCTTGAGATTCTTTTTTTTTTTTGCTTTTTGGAGAGGGGAGGGCAAGGCAATTGGAGTTAAGTGACTTGCCCAAGGTCACATGGCTAGTGTTAAGTATCTGAGGCCGGATTTGAGATTAGGTCCTCCTGACTCCAGGGCTGGTGCTCTATTCACTGTGCCACCTAGCCACTCCTCCCTTGAGATTCTTAAACTTTGGGATGTACAAACATTTTTTTCTAGTTCTACCCAATAATCCTTTTTGACTTCTATGGCTTTGAATAAGTAAATTAACATAAGAAATATTGTCATTTTTATTATATTGACCCGTCCTACACATCAACAATATTTTCCCAATTATTTGCATCTATTTCTATAAATAGTAGTATATAGTTGTATTTAAATACTTTTTATATGAATCTTGGTAGTTAGATTCCCAAATGCATGATAGATTGTATGATAATTTTATTTTATTTTTTTAAAAGCAATCGGGGTTAAGTAACTTGCTCAAGGTTACAGGGCCAGTCATTTCTGGGTGTGGTACTAAGTATCTGAGCCCGGATTTGAACACAGGTCATCCCACACTGGACTGATGTATAATAATTTTAAATGAAATTTCTCTCTTTCCAGAGAGGTTTTGTGGCCACTAAATATAAATGTTAGTGATTTGTTCAATTTATTTACATCCAACAAATTTATTGGAATTATTGTTTCAATTACTCTCTACTAGACCCTTTAGGTACCGTAATTATGCCATCATATGACCTGCAAAAAAAAAAGTGATTTTTTTCTTCTTTAATTATGCTTATTCCTTCAATTTTTTGTCTTAGTGCCATACCCAACATTTCTAGTATTATGCCAAATAGCAGGGGCAACAATGGACATTCTTGTTTCACCCTTGATTTCATGGGAAAGGATTTTCACTTATCTGTGTTACATATCGTAGTAGCTTTAGATATGGACTATTATTTTAAGAAAAGATCCATTCATTCCTCTATTTTCCTATACTTTACATTTGTGTGTTTATTTCATTTAAGATGTTGACTTCATTGGCGTAGAGTTAGACAAATCACGTCCTTTATTTCTTCACGCCCTGAATTTATCATTTCAATTTTTTGTACCTGTAATTTGGTTCTCCTCTTCCCTCTCCATTTAATTAACTAACAGTCTCCCTTCTCCCCCTCAAAAATGATTTAACAGAAATGAATGTTATGTTTTATAAAAGTCTTTTCTTCATACATTTATATAATCATACCACTTTTTTATTTTGTTATTACTTAAGTTTGTAGTTCTGCTAATATTAAACCAAACTTGCATATCTTGACCTAAATCCAATTTAGTCATGGACTATAATCTTTGTGAGATATTGTTCTGGCTTCTTTTTTTATTGTTTTATTTAAACTTTTTGTATCTATTGTCAGTAGGGATATCATTCTATAGTTTTTTTTTATTTTGATTATCCCTGGTTTATGCATGAAAACCATATCTGTATCATATATGAATTTCAGTAGGCCCCTTTCTTCTATTTTAAAAAATATTTTCTGTAACATTGGAATTAATTGTTCTTTGAATATTTGAGAAAATTCACTTGTTTCCAATTTCCATTTCGTGCTGGAGGTTTTTATTTTCTTTTAAAGTCCTGCTCAATTTCTTCCTCTAAAACTGTACTAAATTCCCTATTTTTTATTCTATTGATTTTGGTATTTTGTATATGTGCAAGTATTTATTTCATTTAAGACATTGGTTTCACTGGCACATAGTTAGGCAGACTAATCACGTCTTTTATTTCTTCACGTTGTGAATTTATCATTTCAGTGTTTGATGCCTGGAATTTGGTTTCCCTCTTCCTTCTCCATTAAATTAACTAATGGTTTCTCTCCCCTGCCCCCTCAAAATAAACCAATTTCTCATTTTATTTATTAATTCAATGGTTTTAAAGCTTTTTTGTTCATCGCTTTCTTGATTTGGGGGGGGTTGTTTTTTTTGTTGCTTTCTTATTTTTTTTTAGGTGGTTATCTTGTAGTTTTTTTTACATTTCCAGTTCTTGGTTGTTTTTTTTCTTTTTGTTAATAAAAGTGTTTGTTGGTTAAAATTTTGCCCTAGGGATTGCTTTGGCTGAAAACTCAATCTGAGTGTCATCTCCTTGTCATTGTTTTTTAATGAAATTATTTATCATTTCTATGACTTTTTCTTTGACCCAGTCGTTCAGGATTAAGGTAATTAGTCTCTAATTGATCTTAATACTTTCTTTCAGTGGTCCTTTAATATCATTTTATTGCCTTGTGGTCAATGAATGTTGTATATAGTATTTCTGAATTGGTTTTTGAAGGTTTTTATCATTGGGTTCTTTTTTGGTTTTTGTTTGTTTGTTTGTTTGTTTGTTGTTGCTTTTTAACATCCTAACACATGATCAGTTTTTGTTAAGGTGTCTTTCTATTTCTATTCAATTGCCAACATTCTGTCTTATCTCTTTTTTTCCCTTAAAATTCTATTCATGTGCTTAAATGTTTTTTTTTTTTAGTTAGATTTATCTCAGGATGGTTGGGGCTAAACTGAAGTCCCCTGCTATTATAGTTTTACTGTCCTTCTCTAAGTATTTAGAAATCATGCCATTCAGTGCACATATATTAAATGTGGAAAGAATTTCAGTATCTATTACCTTTCCACAAAATGCAGTTTTCCTCTTTATCTCTTTTAAGTTTTTTTTAATGTTCCCCTTGTCTGAACTCATTATTGCATGATAGACTTTCTTTCAATCTTTATTTTAACTCTGAGTCTTTATGTTTCAACCCAAGCCAGCCATCTCATTCCTTCATTCCTCTCCTGATTCTCCAGACTTCCTTCCCACCATGATGTCTTTCTAAGTGCTTGTTTATTGACTATATAGAATACATGAAGGAGATGGATGTGTAATAAGCCAAGAGGGACAGACTGGGGTTAGATTGGGAAGGGCTTTGATGTTTTTATTTTACCCTGGAGATAACAGAGAACCTTTGGAGCTCCTCGAACAGGGGAATGACATTGTCAGGACTGTCTTTCATCACTATCAGCTTTGGGCAAGATGGATTGGAGAAGAGAGAAGATGGGCCTAGAGAGACCAATTAGGAGGCTTTTGCAATGGTATAGGAGAGAGGCAATATGGGTGTGAATGAAGACCCATAAAGGAGCAAATGCAGGAGATGATCAAAGAGAATCTTCAAGACCTAAGGCTTCATCTAACTTCCTGTGAAGATACAGGTGAGGAAGCAAGTTCATAATTGAACTGTCCAGCAGAATGAAAATCAGTCATATTTCCAGAGTAAAACATTTTTAAGTTGATGAGCAATCCTATACCACCTCGACACATTCTTCATTCTTAGATTTAATGTGTCAAGGTCTTATGTTGCAAAAGATGCCTAGATGGATTGAACTGCAGATTCTGCGAAAGGAAATGTATCAATCTTCAGGAAATGTAAACAATAATGCACTTACTGGTATTTCTCTCTCAGTATATGTGACCTGCTCATTACCATGAATGAATAAGCTTAAATCACAATTCATGTTTATCCCTATAAGAACAGGGGAAACACGGTACTGAATGCTAAGAGAATGCAACCAGCCTTAACCAATAATTTCCAAGACAGATGAATGGGTAAGAGCATGTGACCAAGATTTCGCTTTCACCTTTAAGAAAGAAAACTCAAAGTTTCTACTGTTATACAATTCTTCCTGTCACCCTGTATAAGAGAGGTAGATAGAAAAAGAACATAAGCCTAACCTCCATTAACTCATTTTTCTAGATCGATAACAATAACTATTTCTCTAATGGATTCGGGTTTGGAAAGCACTTGACAAATTATTTCATAGAGTTTTCACTACAGCCCTTTGAGACAGATGTGACAGATGCTATCTCAAACCAAAGATTAGAAAGGGTAAGTGACTTGTCCAGGGCAACACAGAGAATAAATGCTAAAGCAGAATTTGAACACAAGCCTCCCCCATTTCAAGTCCAGAACAACACAGGGTGAGTCAGATTCCCTCAATGAGCTCCTCTAACTCTCAATCTATTATCTAGGTGCATGACAGAAAATGAAAACTCCCCCATAGTGTGTAGGCTACTAGTGCCTTTCTCACTAAGACTACTTCCTACAACCTCTGTTTTTATGTACGCACTATCACAGCCACTAAGGTGTTAGCTCCTTTAGCACAGAGATGATCTTTGCCTTTCTTTGAATCCCCTACCCTTGGCGTAATCCCCAGCACACAGTAGATGATCCATAAATGCTTTTTGTCTGATTGTTAGAAAGGATGGCTTAGATTTGGGGGGTTTCATATCCCAAGAATCCAGTCCAATGTCTTCTTGTACATGTTAGGAATTTGAAGTGCATGTTAAACTGGAATGTGGTGGTTAATGGCTTACCTGGCCTAGAAATCGAATGAAATCTGCACAAGAGAATCATTCAGTATTCCAAAAAGTCACCCCAAACACCTCCCATGGCCCTCTGTTTGTCTTTCTTTTCATTTGTCTGTGGTCCTGCATCTCGTCTCCAAGACAGGAGCCCAAATTTGGAGCCAGCAATTCTTTCCTAGTGGACATCTCAAAGTGAGGATGAGGAAGGGGAAGTGACTTGGCCAGGCTAACAGCTAATGAACACTAGGGAGGAATTTGAACAGCCCAGGTCTTCCCAGTTTTAAGTATAGTACAACTCAGAGCCAGCCAGACAATCCTTCCAATTCTAAGTCTGTGATCTGTGTACTTGACAGAAAGTGCAGGCTAAAGGTAAACATCTTCAACTCAATATATCCCAAGCCGAACTCATTATCTGCCCCTCTTCAACTCCCCTCTTCCTCACTTGTCTTACTGTCTAGGGGGCGCCATCTCCCTAGTCACCAGGTGACTGACTCACCACCTAGGTGTCATCCTCAAACTTCCACTCCCACTCACATCCAATCTGTTGCCAAATCCCAGCAGGTTTATCTTCTTGATGTCTTGCTATAAGCCCCCTTTCCTCCTCTGATATTGTCACCATCATCACCTCACCTACAGGCTCTAGGGGAGCTTTCTGGGAGGTTTCTCTGCTTCAAACCTCTCTCTACTTCAGTTCGCCCTCTAATCAGCTGCCAAACTGACCATCCTAAAGCAGAACTCAAATGATGTGAGACAGAACAGAGGGAGGGAAGGAGAGAGGGAGGGGAAAAATGAGAGGGAGGGGAAGGGAGGGAGAGAGAAGAAGGGAGAGAGAGGAACAGAGAAGAAGAGAGGGGGGAGAGGGAGGGAGAGAGAGAGACAGGGAGAGGGAGAGGGAGAGGAAGAGAGAGAGGGAGAGAGAGAGAGAGAGAGAGAGAGAGAGAGAGAGAGAGAGAGAGAGAGAGAGAGAGAGAGAGAGAGAGAGAGAGAGAGAGAGAGAGAGAGAGAAAGAGAGAGAGATTGACTCTGCATCAATTCAATTCACATGCAAGTCAAGACATCACCCATGATGTCACTGGTCCTCTTCAAAAACAAAGGATGAATAACAAATTCCAGTATCTCTATTACCTTGGGATCAAATGCAAAACCCTCCTTTTAGCTTTGGAAGCTCTCAATAATCGGGCCCCTCCCTCCTTTTCCTGTCTTCTTACACCTTACTCTGCTCCATGTACTCTGTGACACAGTGACATCGGCTTCTCTGGGAATTGTTAGTGACTGTCCTCCATGTCTGGAATTCTCCCCCCCCCCCATCTCCTCACTTCCTTGGTTTCCTCCAGGTCCCAGTCAAAATCCCACCTTTTGCAAGAAGTCTTTTCCAACCACACCTCAATCCTAGACCAAGTGTCTTCTCTGGGCTGGCTATCTCCAATTTTGTATTTATCTTGTTTGAATGTGGTCTTTCCATTAGACTACAAGCTCCCTGAGAACAGAGATATTCATTCTTTCATTCTCTCTCTCTCTCCCTCCCTCTCTCTCCCCCCCCCTTCCCCCCTCCCCCCTTTCTCTCCCCCCTCCTCCCCCCAGTGCTTAACACAGAAGCTGACACAACAAACATGATGCTTGTTGACATGACTCTCCCTATTTAAAATAAAAGCTTGCACACCGTAGTTGCTATTCCCAGCGCTTGCCACCATGAAGCCTCTGCTCCTCTGGGTTCCTGGAGTGGGCCTGGCGCTGGTGGAGGATGTGTGCCACGTGAGACAGCTGCAAGGAAGGGAGCTCCACAATTCCCTCCCTGCCCCTGTAACTCTCCTCCCTCCATTCCAGGAAGAGGGAATTGAGCAAAGGGGGAATTGCCTGAGAAGTAAAAAAGGAAACCAGGCCCCCTCAGCCATGAATCATTAATAGAACATAAGTGAGAACAAGAGAAAAATGTTGGGAACATGGCCAAGAAAGCAGCAGAGATGGGAAAGACTGGAGGCTGCACATGAAAATCCAGGTAATGGAGAGGAGCTCAGAGGTAGGAGGGCCCACTCTGAGTGGTCCCGTCTACACCTGAACCAGAATCATAAGGACCCAACTGGTCAGTGGGCTTCTGTTGGGACACCACCAGGGAAGCCAGAGGACCAAAGATGGAGACCCGAGAGGCCATCAATGCCAACCCTCTGGCTTCGCTAAAGAGAACAGAGGACAAGGAAGGCTGAGACTGTCCCAGGGGCACACAGAAGCAGCCTGCCCCTCTTCTGGACAGCTTTCCTCTTTAAGAAGTTTTCCTTTATATCAATCCTAAGTCTGCCTCTGGGCGACTTCCCACCCATTTCTTCTTCTTCTGCCCTCTCAAGCCAAGTGGAAGAAGTCAGGCCCTCGCTCATGTGGCGGCCTTCTGAGAATGTGAAGACGGCAAGTCTGGGTCCCCTATGTGTGCGCTCCTATCCCAAGGGGCACTGGGAAGAGACAGGATGGGCATAAGTAGGAAAGGAAAGGAGCAATCTCGATTAAAGGCCTATCATGTGCCAGGCTTTTCAAATGGTATCTCATATGATCGACAATACCAATACCACATACAAGCTGAGGTGTAAAGCATAACCAAGGACATGACCAAGCAAAAAGCAAGGGCGAGGGGGGACTCCTTCACACAGTGAAGGGAGGACATCCTGGGCTCCATGCTAGCGTCCCTGAGGCATTAAAAGACTGAGAGGGCTGGCCGCAAGCCCTGTCTCTGACACCACATGACCCTGAGCAAACCACTTCCTGTCTAAGTGTTTCAGGGAACGTGCCCAGAGTCCAAGTGGGAGAAAAGGGGCCAACCTGCATTGGCATGGGGGAGGGAGTGTCCTCACTGGAGATTTCCAGACCATTGAAATCACAAACCTAATCAAAATGTATGTATGCATATGAATAGGTATACAGACACACATACATACATATATATAAGCATCACTATATGCATATAGACAGATGTTTCCATCAATCTTACAAAGAATCTGTATGCATATATTACATATCTATGTATATTTATACATTTATATAATATGGTTAAAATAAATGTAATATGTACATATCAATCTTCTCATAAGATTCTGCATATATAGACACATGTATATACACATATATTTGAGTGTGCATATGTGTACATAAGTGTGTATCTATATTACATATGTGCATGCATATATATTCTGACTTCTCATAAGACTGATATTTACAGGGTAAAATATATGTGTGTGTATGTATGTATGTATGTACATGTATATACCCACAAACACATATAACTATATAGACACACACAGAGCCTGGTGCCTTGGTTGAAAATCAAAGGAAGCACATGAGATGTACACAGGAGAAGGCATGGCTGGGCTGAAGAAGTGCCCCTACCAATGTGACCATAGATCCCCCCCCCAAAAAACACCCAACTGTAACGTGCTAACTATGAGAGAGAAATAGGCTTTATCCACGGACTCTGAAGAAGACCGTAAAAAGGTAGATGTGCATCCTTAGGGGCCATGCCCTGAGAATGGCAGGAATAAAGCCCCTCTGACAAACTCCTCAACCCAGCCCTGGGAGGCTTTCTTTCCACTTTCAAGTTTCCCATAAGCCTCAGGATGACCTTAACCACAGGCACATGTTTGGTTTTGAGACTTTCCAACAAAATCTACCATCTTCTTGACAGATCCTTTAGTCTCTGCCCACGCCCCTGACCCTCTCAGAGCTTGCCAGGGGTTCTCAGGATGGGGACTGAACTCTGGACATGGGATCTGGAGTGACCTGTCATCCCAGCCCTTTTGATGCTGAGTAGCTGTGTGACCCCCAGTGTTCTCATCTGTAAAATGGTACTTATACCTAGACTGTGTTCCATATGCATTCTGTGTCCTATCTCTGCAGCTACATCTACAGGGAAAGTTGATGCTAGACATGGGGTGCATCCTATCTAGAGGCCAAGAGATCCTATTTCAAACCTGCCTTTTCTGCTCACTGTATAGAGGACCTTGGGTAAGTTTCTTCAGCCTCCTGGGTCTCGATTTCTTCCTTTCTAAACTAAATGGCTGTGGGGTCCCCACCATTCTCATTGGTGACTTAAACTTCCTCAGTTGGGACGATCAGATATCCGACCCTGGCAGGAAGAGAAGGCAGCATTCCAACCCAGGCTGTGCCCCCCTGCTGTCCCTGTGATGCGCTCCATTCCCTAGGGATCCCATGGCTAGGTTGGGGGCCCATGATGAGACTGACTAGTGACTCCCCCTACTCCAGGGTAGGGACCAAGGGAACGCAACGGGGCTGGCTCCTTCACCGCAGTCTTCTGTCCCCTCCCTTCAGAGATGACGCTGGTGCCCTGGGATCCTGGTCTCCTCATCTGTGAAATGGTCCCCTTTGGACCATAAACTCTAGGGCTCAGGACTGATGGATGTTCCAACTCACAGGCTGCTTGTATATCTCCTCTGCATATTTGAGAGGAAACTTAGTGTCTCCTCCATAAATGTAACAGCACTTTGATAACATCTGAAAACACTATAGATGGAATGAGGGATGGTCTGTTGGATACTGAGCTTCCCAGAAGCCTCTGCCAACTCCTGCACCTTCCTTAATGAGCAAGCAAGCATTTCCTCAGGACTTAATGACTTAAAGTATTCAAGATGGAGCCTGCAGTGGGCCCAGATTGGCTTCTAAGATCAATAAACTAGCCTTCATTAAGTGCCTTCTACCTACCAGTCACGCTGCCAGGCTTTGGGGATAAAGAGATAAAGAGAAACTCACCCGTGCCCACAGGGAGGTTCTAATCAAGCCCTTTATGGGCATGATCTCCCTTGGTCCTGCATGGAACGCTCATGCCTTTGTTTCACTCTGTGACCATAAGAGGACCTACTTATTCCAAGCTGCCATGGGGGGTTTGCACCCAAATTACCACAAGCAGGGACCCAAGTGGGCCAAAACAGCATCCTTTGTGAATGCACATACAGCAACAGACTGGTAAGAAACAACAGGCAGAGAAATGAGGCACACGTGCCCCAGCCTTTTTCCGTTTTCTTGGCGTGCTCTGATTGTTAGCATCTTTTTTGCTGAGGTTCATGCAGAAATGGTTCTGCAGCAGGTCTCCAGTCCTCCATTGTTCTGTCACAGTCAACGTCCTCTGAACTAGCGCATGGGCGGGTAAAGTCAGGCTATTACGGGTCAGTTATAGTTTCCGCATTTCTGACCGAGCTCAGAGAATGCCGTTATCGACAGCTCACTTTTTTCATCTCCCTAAGTTTTGCACAATGTTTCCCATACGTGATTTCAGCTGAGCTTCATGGCAGTCTTAGAAAGTAGGTTCTCTACAGATTATTACATCCATTTTGCAGATGATGAAACAAATTCAGCAGTGACTGGCCCATCCATCAAGTAGGGCTTGGAGGTAGCCTTTGAATGGACCCAGGCTTTCTGGATTTCACGTCTGTCTATTGCAATCTGTACCAGGCTACACTTCTCCAAACAAAAGCAGCGCCCCGGCCACGGGCTATCCCTTCCTGAGGGGCAAGAAAGAGTCCTTTGAAGTCCACTCTCTCCAGAGGGCAATCAGAGCACTCGGGACAAGTCACCTTAACATTCCTCATTGTAACATCCCACTAGGTAAGTAGCATGGAGTGGGCCCTCAGACTCACAGTCCTTCAGCTCTACAGTGAGCACATACACATGCCCATCCATATTAAAGTGGACTGAGACAGATCAGCAATCATACACAACTCAAGCTCAATGCAACATCCTGAGCTGGTACGTGTCAGAGGTGGGACTAGAACCCAGGTCTTTGGGGCTCCTTGACTGGCCCTCTCGCCAGCATGCCGTTTTGCTTTTCCACAAGGCAAATAAAGCTGTATTATTTTCCCAGGATTGGAATGACAATCCTTATTTCACCCACGCTCCCAATTCCCTGGCCACTGAGACTTATTTTATTCACTTAAATGATCAAGCTGCTGTTCAAAGCAATAGACCTGCACTAACAAAGGAAGTCACATGGCCCAAACATCCAAACCCAACTGGCCACTGCAGTAACCAGGACACAGTTATATCCCTCAGCTCCCAAATGTAAAAGGCAACCACACCCAGAGGACTTGACTATGCCACTAATTCCTACATGACCCTGGGCTGGTCACATCATTCCCTGTGCCTCAGTGCCCTCATCTGTAATACGGCAAAATGGAGGTACTTTCTGGCATATTATCCTATAAGCACGTTAGCTGGGGATTAAAAATAATAGATGTAAATATGTGTATAGGAACATAGAATTTGACTATGAAAATCGATGACCTGCCTTTTTTCTTAGTGAAAGTTAAAAGGCACAAATGTGCTTCATATGTGCTGTATGTGACTTACTTTCAGGGATGTGCTCATATGAATTCTGGATGAACACCCTTGGACCAGCTCAGATAAAATGTCCTAGCCACCCTTAGGTATATCGATGGGAACATTTAAAAATTAGCAACCAACTCTCTTATAGAAGCAGCTATATCTGCCAAGAACCCGGGTATTAAATCTGGACTGTGACACTGTTACCTTTGAGACCTTGGGTAAGTACCCTTTCTATCTCTCAGCCTCAGTTTCCTTGCCTGTGAAATGGGGGGTTTAGCTAGATAAGTTATAAGTTCCTTTCTAGCCCTAAATCTATGATTCCCACCCCCCTCCTCAGCATCTCTTCTCTACCAACTTCCTAATAAAGACAAAATCCCAAAATACCATACAGAAAAATACCAACCTTTAAAAATAGGGTTTTTTTGAATCATTCAAATATTTTCAGAACGAAGCTTTTTTTGTAGTTTTTAGCTATTTCAACTCGCCACTGACAGGCAGAAAACAGAAGTGACTTTTCAACAGGCGGGAAGGTTTTTTTTTCTTCCACTTTGCCAAAATCTCACTGAAAACATAGAGGAGACTGACCAGGCTGTTTATCTCTAAAGAAAGGGCAGAACACATGCACTTTAAAAAACTGCTCCTTCATATTGCTTGGCACTTGGGAGAACTCTCTATTTGAAAAGAACAGGGGAAATCAGAAGTGATGTGGCAGAAATTAGGCTGAGATGTGACCACACAATGCCTCATACTACATAAAGCTCCCAGTTTAAATATCAAAAAGGTCAGACCATACGGAAATTAGAGGAAAGCAGAAGGAGGAACTTTTCATGAGTTTGTCTAGGGGGAGAATTGCTGAAGGAATAAAAGGTCAAATATATAATTTGATTATATTAAATTATAAAGATTTTCCAATAAAAGTGATGCAGAGAGATAAGAGGAGGTTCTGCAGAGTGAAGAAAAATGTTTTCATCAAATAACATTAAAAAGTCTAATATTCCATATGCATCAGGAGGAATTAACTCCAAAATACGGAAGGCCAAGAGGCATTCCCCAGTAGTAAAATTGTCCAAAGATTTGCAAACGATGGCTTTGTCCAAATCACAAATAAGAGAAATGCCCAGTAACATGCCCTGCAGGTTTCACATCAAACCCCCCAAAACGCCAAAGATACCCCCCCCAAGTGACTATGTTGGAGGGATGGTGGGGAAACAAGCATCCTGCTGTGGGAGGGAGCTGCGCACTGGACAAAAACCTCTGAGTAAAAATATTTGAAATTAGGAAAATCCAATTTTTCATCTTTTGACCCACCAAGTCCATTGCCAGGGATGGGTCTCAAAGAGGTCAAAGGCAGAAGAAAAGGTCCCCAATGTACCAAAAGAGTCTAAGCAGGAAACAAAGGGGGTACCCACTGACCGGAGACAAAGGGCCACGTAGGAATATTACTGTGCTGCAAAAAACAACACACAGGAGGAATTTCCAAGGAACTTAGGCAAGATTTATGTGAACTAAAATGGAATAAAATCTGCAGAGCCAGGAAAACAATGGACACAATGATGAGTTCAAGAAAAATCAAAAGTGGTCGCAGAGATCAGAGGAGGAAACATAGGGTCATGTGATCATAATGTTAGAGCTGGAATGCTCCTTCCTGTCCTCAGAGAGGTGGGGGACGGCCATGGCAGAATGCTGTATACATTGTCAGGCATAAATACTGTGTAAGCTGTTTTGGCACAGCTCTTTTAGGAGAAGGAAGGCTCGTCAGGGACAGCATGTCCTGAAATAACTGTGATGGGAAAACAAAGGAACAAATAAAGTTAAAAAAAAAACTTTATCTGTTACCAATGAGGCAAACCCATTGCCTAAAATTTGAGGCAATAACATGGAAAACATTTTATGTTTTACTTTAAACACTAAAAGTTTAAAGTTTACAAGCTAAGAAGCCACATTTTACATGCCATTTTCCAAAGCCTAGTCTAACAACAAATAGTAATTATCCCACCTCTCAAGTATTTGTGATTGCCTGGTCCTGGAGTTACTTAATTGAGCCTGAGATCTGGATTCTGGCCCTGAATGTTCTGCCTATCAGGCATGTATTCTTCCTTCCACATCTCTCAGCATCTCCAGTTCATATCCAAGATAAGCCACATGAGAGTGCTGTCCCCTGCCTACACCTCGCATGTCTGTCAGGATATGGGAAGCCAAGGAGATATTCACAGAACAGCTCCTTCTGAACCATAAGGCCCACCGAAGGGACCACAACCCAACTGAAAGCAAGATATTGGAGCTTCATGAATGTTTATAAACGTGCAGTGGCTACTCCCTCCTCTCTCTTCCCCTCTGCATCTAGCAAGGTCAGGGGACCTTAGGAAATCACTGCCCTGCTTTCAGGCAAACTGTATAAACAAATAAAAAGACAGGGGGGTTTCCACTCTGACTTTTCTCCTTCCTGAGCCAGGAATCTGGCAGGCTTTTCTAGGACAAAACTTCAGATTTCAGCACGAGATTATCTTGGCTTGCACACACACACACACACACACACACACACACAGAATAGGAAGATAAACAAAGTCAGAGTCAAGTGGAAAAGAAAATGCTTTTTTATTGTTGCCCATTGAAATTCAAAAGAACCTCAGTGAAAGTGTCTCCCAATCTAAGCTACCTTTCCCCTTGAGCCCGAGAAACCTGAGCAGCAGCTATATTTAGCACTGAGTGGCACACAGCTCTACCTCAGGGACAGGCCTGCCAAAAACCCAGCTCCAGCCTGAAAAATGTTTTCTTTTCTTGTTGCCCAGTCCAGGCCGAAGCCGCGTTCAAAGGAATCTTCTAAATAATCAGAACACTTCTGGTGGCAGAAATGAATGGAGTATTCTGGGCTCACTTGAATTCCTCTAAATGTGGTCCCAGAACAAAGGGGTACTGAGAAATGAAGCGCTGATCCTGACCAGACGTCCTCCTCTCATTAAAGGCTAATTCTTTTTCTCACTTAACAAGCATTTATTTTCTCTCCCTACCAGCTCCCCCCCCCAAAAAAAAAAAACTGAGAAAGAGAAACAAACCCCTCATAGCAAATATGTTTGGCTAAGCCAAACCAGTACGGGTGATGGCATGCTGCAAGCTGAGACTGTCCTTTCTCTATCATGGGGTGGGGGGCAGGCTCCATAATCATCACTAACTAGGTGACCAAATGTCCTTATTAGTTGAAACAGTCTTGGGACCTGGTCTTCCAAACCTCTTAATGTCCCTCAGAGTCCAGTGGAGCAAGGAGACCTATTCACGCATTGGGCTCTGGGACTTAATGGCTATATTACTCAGCGAGTCACAAGTGGTCTGATCAGCAGTTTCCTCATGTGTAAAATGGGCATATTAGCACAGGTATAATCTGCCTATCACAATGGAGAAAGAAGCAGTCTGTCAACCCGCAGTTTTCAAACTTTTGGTCTCAGGACCCTTTTATAGTCTTAAAAATTAATAAAGACCCCCTCCCAAGAGCATTTCTGTGGGTTATATCTGTTGGTATTTACTGTATTAGAAGTTAGAATGTCTTAACATTATTATGCAAATAGTTTTGACTTTGCAGAGCCCCCAAAAGGATCTTAGGAACTCCGGAGGTCCCCAGTAAACAATCATGTCCTATGGCAGTTTTTTCCTTGATACCCTGCCCCTCGGTCAGGTCAGTTCTCTTTATTTTTATTCTCAGCTTCTGGTCTTTCTAATTGTTAAGAAGGCATATTTCTTTGGTAAATCATGGTATTTAGACTGCTATGTTCAATTTCCAAAGAAGTTTCTTTACTGACCTCCACCCATCTCTGATGATTGATCCTCCTATATCATCACACCCAAGTGGTAGCTCTGTGGAAATCAGTCAATCAACAGGTATTTATTAAGTGTCTACTGTGTGTTCAGCAATGTCAAAATGTCAATTAAAAAACAAGCCAAAGGCATTCCCTGCCCTCAAGGAACTCACACTCTAATAAGGGAGAAGGAACACAGGGCCTGAAGTCAGGACAACCTTGGTCTAATTCTTACCCTATTCCTCACTCCATCCCCCAGACACATGCCAACTTGGGCAACTTAACATCACTTGTTCTCAATTTCCCCTTCTGTATAACACCAGGAGTACTTAACTCATAGCTATGTGGGGATCACATGAGAGGGTAGCAGCAATAACACCAGTACAAACCCACATAGACTTTTAAAGTTTGTACCCTTTTCTACCTGAGCCTGGGGGGCAGGGATCCTCAGTAGAAGGTATTATTATGCCCATTTTATAGATAAGGAAAATGAGGCTCAGAAAGGTTAGACGATGTTTGCAATATCATGCAATTAACTAGCGTCCAAGGTTCTTCCAGATGTAAAGCCCAGTACACTGCCCAAGGTGCCAAGGCACCTTGAAGGATGATATCTCGGGGTGGCCAGGTAGCTCAGCGAGTAAGAGCACCGGCTCCAGTGTCAGGATGACCTGGGGATCGAATCCCAGGCTCAGACACTTAGTACCCACCCAGAAACACCTGGCCGTGTAACCTTGATCAAGTTACTTAACCCCTTAGAAAATTGCCTTAAAAAATGATATCTCAGTTATTAGTGTGATTATCTCAATGGCTAAACTCACTCTAGTTAAATCGGATCCCCAAACACCTTGAGCAAGTTACTTAACCCCAATTGCTTAGGGGTGGCCGGGTGGCCAGGTGGCTCAGCGAGTAAGAGCACCGGCTCCAGTGTTGGGATGACCT
>NW_027185872.1:507151-532349 GCF_028583685.1 Petaurus breviceps papuanus
CTCACTCTCCATAAATAAACACACAGGAGCCTCCTACCAGGTGATATTGCTTAGTCTCGAAGGAGATATTTATTGTCCACCCACTACCCGTCCTGCAGCATCAGGTCAGTATCCAGTAACTTTGGCCATAGCTGATCTTCACCCAATCTTTTCATCAAGAACCATTTACTTTGCCAAGAACTCATGTCTAAACGATTCCTCGGGTGGGTATCAATCAGTCATCTTCTAATTTAGACACCCATCGTCTTAGCAGTGATCATTCTCATTCTCCAGAGACACATAGATCAATTATAGTTCTATTGAGAAATGCGCTATCTCCAGCTGCAGAGCCAAGAAACCAGAGGACAAGAAATGGAATCCAAGGGCTGCCATTTCCCCAAGAACCTCCTCGTTCCCTGTAGGTGATGCCATGCCTCTTGCTTCCCCATGCCTAGAACATGCCCTGAGCTGTGCCTAGCGCATTCCTGGAGGGGCTCAAGCTCCACTTCTTATGCAGGACTTTTCTGAGCCCCCCCCCCTCCTAGAAGTTACTTCTCCCCTCTCAGCCAATGACTTTGCATTGTGCACGTACAAAAACACCCACACACAATCATGCGGTGATTGGCCTCAGAATAATATAAACTCCTTATATATAATATAAATATATATGTGATATTACATAATTTACAATAATATAAATATATATCATATAAATTCCTCTTTCTTTTTCTTTGTCAGAGCCTGACATATAGTAAGTGTTTAATAAATGCTTACTGAATTCAATTGGTCTGTCTCCCCACCCCCAGACTGGGGATAGGGGAGGAAGTAGGGATCAGAAGCAGTTAATCCATTAAGCCCTGCTTCCCCAGTACCTTTCTGCAGATGCCCACTCTCCTTAGAAAGGCATATGGCTTCCACACAAGCTACTCCTAACTCCTTCAACAAGAATCAGTGCGCTATAACAGAGAAGACTGAGCTTGAAGGCAGGAGAGATCTTGAATGGAATCTCACCACAGACATAATTATGTAGTCATAGACATTGGTGTCATCACCTTGGCTAGCCTCAGTTTCTTTACCTGTAAAACAGGGCTAATCTAATCTGTAGCATCTTGTTCAAAGGTTTGCTAAAAGAAAAATATCATGTAAAGGTGAGTTACAATTATTATAAAAATAAGTACTTGAAGCCAAATAAGCCAAGTTCCAATTCTGCCATTGTTAACTTTACCTACGTGGCCCTAGGTAGCTCACTTGACCTAAGCCTCTGCTTCCTGCTTGGTGAAATGAGAGCACTGGACAAGATGACCTCTGGGCTCCCTTCCAACCCTAGAGCCATAATGCTACCATCCTTGTTCCCCAGAGTTAACTAAGCAAGAATTTACATAAATAATTGACAATTAAAAAAAACCCCAATCCTCTTCTCCAGCTGCTATTGTATTGGCTTTGTGCCTCTATCCTGACCTAGGCTGGACCAGAGGACTCGGTCATGTAGTTAGACTAATGCTCAAAGAGCCTGGGTCCCCCAGCCCAGTCTCAGCAAGCCAAGGGAGCTAAGGAAGCCAACAACTCGGCTCATAGATTATTCAGTCCAATGGCTTTACCAAGGGCAGATCTGCAGCAGCCCTGCTGCCAATGAATGATAACAAAACCCTTTTGAGATGCAAGTTCTCTAAATCAAAGGACAGCAGGGCAAGACAGAGCAGTAGAGCTTCTGAGAAATACCCTGAATGTGGTCTGGAGTCTCTCCCGATTGCTCAAAGAGCTATGTGAGCGGAGATGAAATCACTGCAGGCGCTGAAGGACAAGGAATCCCTCCAGGTCCTAGGCTGTGGAGAAGCAGCCTGGCAGAGGAGAGAGTCAAGAAGCTCAGGCTGGACTTCCACACCTGGCACTCAGCTGGTGCTGAGACTAGAGACAAACCACCTTTCCAAGTCTCTGTTTCCACATCGGCAAGAAGGCAACAATGAAGAACAAAGTGCCCACTTCCTAAGGTCATCCTAAGAATCAAAGGAGACCGCAGCAAAGCGAACAGAGTCAAACCCCACCTGGGGCCAGGCAGTGCTGCTGTTGGGGGGCTTGGAGAGATGGGGGCTTCTAAGGCAGGGATTCCTGGGCGGGTCCTGCCTCTGACACTCACCTGCCAAATCACCTGACTCCTCAGTGCCCCAGGCAACTGTGCAGGAGCTGATCTCCATCTGGGAGGGAGCATCCCCACCCAGATTTCCAGAGATTGCTGGGGTCACAAACCCAGACCCAAAACAGGCCGGTGGACATCATGACGTCATCGTGTGGTTCCTAGCTGCTGACCTGATTAGAGGCACAAACCTACCCCAGCACGTCTTGGACAGTGACTCCATTTGCCACCGACTCCTTCCGTGTTGTTTTCCCTCATGGAATGTCAGCTCCTTGAGGGCAGGGATTCGTTCATTTTTTCCTTTGTATCTCCAGAGCCTGGCACACTTTCTGGTGCAGAGCACGCACTTAATAAAGGTCTGATTGATTAACCTTTTTTAAAAAAAAATCCACTAAAATAGCCCTTCGATGCCGCATTGTGGCAAGAGGGAGACTATGGGAGTTCCACAGCTAGGTTGGCAAAGTGGCAGGCCAGCTGGAAAGGCTGCAGTTATGGGGCCAGGGATGGACTGGCTGCCTGTGACACAATGCCCAGCCTGGCTAGGTTCAGAGGGGCCATTTCTAGACTGGCCACAGCAATTTCCCCAACCTGCACACCCACAATGCTGAAGTTGGGATAGATATCTGGAGACGAAAGACCCTTCCTTCCCTTTGGAAGACAGCATCCCATCAGCCTCTGCCAGGGCCACAATATGGACTGTTCTCAGCAACACAATTCACCAGGATTAGGGAGACAAGAGTAATGACACAGGATCTGGCATCATGGCTGCCGTCATCTTGTATTCCTTCAGAGGAGGATGGCTCTAAGGCCCTGGGTCTGGGTGGAGAGAAGACCTGACAAAGTCAGCTCCTGGAGCCCCTCCACCAGCCTCCACCCCAGAGGTCTAGAGCACAGATGAGGAGTAAGCAAGGGAGAGTGTGGAGAGAGCCACAGGCTCATAGAATCTGAGATGGGGAAGGGACCTCAGCAGCCAGCCAGTCTAACCTGGACCCCACTCTAGTATGCCTGAGAAGTGGGCATCCAGCATCTCCCTGAAGCCCTCAAAGAGGAAGGCAGAGCACCTCGCTGAGAGGCAGCTTCATTTGTTAGGAAGGTTATCCTGACATCCACCCTCAGCTAGCCACTTGGTGACTTCCCCTCAGTGATGAAAGGCCTTGAGGCCATGAGATCTATAAGGACCAGCTGAGGGAACTAGGACTTTTTAGACCGGAGAAGAGAAGGCTCAGTGCCCACCAGGGAGCTGTCTTTAGACCTCTCAAGAGCCGTCATGGGAAAGAGGGATTAGACCCATCATTTTAGACAGAAGGTGTCTGACCCAAAGCAGATCCTTGAAACATGCTTGTGAAATTGAACCGAGTAGTTTAAAGTTGTATAATGTAGAAGAGGCCACCTTGAAATAACCTGGTGTAATGAAAATCCGTCTTGTCTCCTTAAAGGTGCTAATGCCGTCCTTGGCCTGATTTCTCCCAGAAGATGAAAGGCATTTACATATCCTAGGGATGCCTTCCTGCCTTTAAAAAAGCAGACATGAATATCTTTATAGACTTCTATACACCTGGGGTCAAGAAGAGAGAATTTGAGAAAATGCTCAACTCATTTCTATGAATCTTTAATTACACATCAGATTCTTAAATGGCATTTAGCCTGGCATTTAAAGTCTTATTCTCCTGAACACCTTTGGCAAGCCTATGTCTCCCTATTTTATGCCTCACTTGATGTAAATGATCAGAGGGTCTAACAAGGTTATCTCTGTTGTTAGATCTTTCAGAGGATTTTGTGTAATTAAAAGGAATATCACCCAGAGGGCAAATGGAGAAGCATATGGTGGGTGTGAGCAGGCTGTCACACATTACAAATAAAAAATTAGAAAAAAGGTTGGAATAAAGAATGTCATCCAAGGAGATGTCATTCATAAAACTCTTACTTAGCACAGTGACTGGCACATAGTAGGCATGGAACAAAATGTGTGGGCATTTATTGACCAAAATGACACGAGTAGAGAAGTAGGGGGCTAAGAAGCCCCAGTGAGAAGCCTGCATACCTCAGTGCTGCCTTCAGGAAGTCAGGAGAATTCAGGGAAGGCCCTCAGACTTTCTGCTTGTCCCCTTATAAAAAGATATGAACAAGAGTCATGCAGAATAGAGAGCTGTGACTGGCTTGCAATCTGTACCATGGCAGGGACCCAAAGTGGTAAGATCACAGGGGACCATTTCTTTAAACCATTTTCCTATAACCTTGAAAAGGATTTTCCATCAGTCACCTCTAATCACTTCCATCAGTTGCACTGAAATTAGCAAATGAAGACCATTAACTCATTTTGGGGAAACAAGGATCCCCCCCCATGTCTCACTCATGTCTAATATCGTCAATCCACAAAAACTGGGTTTCCAGAGTGTTCGGGATGAAGAGGGCTCCATCATGCTGGCCTGGCTCTACAGAAATACTGCTTACTCTAATCCAGATGGATTAAGCCTATCTGCCGGATTTCCAGAGGTGGAAGGGACATCAGAGTCTGCCTAGTCTGGAATAAAAAGCCCCTCTCAAACATAACCAATGGGTCTTCCGGCCTTTGATTGAAGGCCTTCAAGGACAGCACTCCACCACTTTTTGAAGCAGGCCATTCTACTTAGGGAACGCTCTCATTGTCAAGGATTGTTCCCCCTTTCATCATTCTATATTTGTCTCTTTGTTACTTTCACGCATCACTCCTCATTCTGTTCTCTGAGATCAATCAGAACTGAGCTAAATCCTCTCTCACATGACAAACCTTCCGATATTTAGACTGAATCATAAGTGTTTATTAAGCACCTACTATGGACTACACCATGCTAGGAGTCAGGGGTACAAAGATGGCCGTTAGGTAGCTTTTGTTCTGTGCAGAGACCAAAGGCAGCTACCATCCCCGCCTCTCCCAAAGTCCTTTCCTCTCTAGTCCAACCATCCTCAGTTCCTTCTGGCATTACTTCTACCAATCAGTTTTCTCCATGACTGCATGCTACTCATGGAGAATTTTCAGATTTATGACAGGATGGTAGTAAAAATTCTATTCTAGTCTCAAAGATACAACTTTCAAATTTTGTTTTTCCATTTCCCATATTAAGATCCTTCGAATTAAAATATGTATAAAACCAAATGGTACAATTGCCTTTGTTGATAATTGGGACATTTTTATTGATAAAGAACCTTAAATGAAGACTCCTTAGATGTGTCTACAGTCATCGTTACATAAACATGCTCAGCCTCTGGCTGTCAGCGAGAAATAAATCTTCTTGATTTTTATCTTGAAAAACTGTCACATGCTCAGCAATCTGAAAGAAATGCTGAGCTATTATGCTTAATTAGAAGTGTTTTTCCCAGAATTGCAGAAAATGAGAAATATTGTGTGACCAATTATCCGAACATAAAGAGAAATGATTTCACCGACACAATACTTGGGATCTGTACAGTTTCCATATTTGAGCTTATTTGAAAAAAAATGAACAATAAGAGATTTGATGAAATCTGGCTACATTGGGGGGAGGGGATAATCTGGCACAATTTACGCATTTTGAGCTTGGGTGGGGGGTGGGGAGTGAGCCGAAGGAGAAAAAGGCTGCAATCTTTCTGCCTTTCCCACTGTCTCACTGACTCTTTTCTTTCCACATGGCTTGTCCCATCTCCTTGTCTAAGGTCTCCACTCTGCTCATCAGCCTTGATCCCATTACTTTTCCCAGGGACAACCTCATTCCACCATCTCTTCTAACTACTGGGTCGTCCAGTGAGGAGAAATGATTAGACAAGTGAAGCTTCTGATTAGTGGGGGCAGCAAGATGGGACAGACCCCTTACCTGCCACAAATAGGAGCCAGACAACTCAGATTCAGTGATGAGAGATGGAAAAGAAGTTAGGGCCCAGAGAGATAAGTGTCTCTTCCCTTATGACTGTCCACCACCAATGAACTGAGATGAGAGACAGCTGAAGGTCCCTGCCAGAACCTGGGCAACTGAGCCAGGGGACAGCATTGGCCTCCATTTGGTGGGCCACATCTCATCTCCATGCCCCACTGCGCAACAAGTCCCAGGGTCTGGGTTCTTACATCTTTAAATACCAGCCCTATTGGCAGCATGAGTCAAAAGGTCTAAGGAGTTTTGCCATTTTGTCTAAACCCCCTCACCTTCTCTCAGGGGACCTAAACAAACTCAAATTGCTTTCTTCCTCTAATTCTTGCACTTGGAGAGGCTTATGTACCACCTGGGACCACTAGGGTCTAGGAGAATGATAAGCATCTATCTACCCTGGGAGATTTTTAAATTATTTATTGTCTATTGTTTTTATTTTTCCAACACTAAAGTAAATGCTGTGTAGGCTACCCAAGAATGCTAATCTGATTCTCTAGGGATCCACTTCCAATATACCAAGGTCATGTGAAACAGCAAATTCAGGAAGGAGGAAGCATTGGCCAGAGATGGGACCTTGAGAACTGACTCTGATTGGGTAAATCTTGTGTTCTGGACTCCTCTGATGGTCTGGTGAAAACAGTGGAGACCTTCTCTGAATCCTGCTTTTAAATGACCACAGTTAGTATTTAGAGATTACTGAAAATAAAGATGTAACTTCTTTCCCCCTTCCAAGTTCATGGACCCTCTTCAATCTATCCACGGCCCCTTTGGGACCTATAGATCGCAGGTTTGTTTCTAAACCCTTGCCCTAGAGACAGTCGATGCTGCTCCTCAGAGACAGGGAGGAAGGATAAAATGTTGGCCATTTGTGAACAATAGAGAATTCAGCCAACCAAAAGGAAATGCATGGATATATATGATGATGAGGGTGATTGTGGGATAGCCAGGTTCAGATCCTCCTGAACAGGCCCAAGATGGTGGCTATCAGCCACCTGGGGTTAACTGAGCAAAAGACTTAAAAGTGGGGGGAAGTGTGGCAGAGTAAAGAGAGGGACAGCCTTGGAGACAGGAAAACCTAGGTTCAGCTACTGCCCAGAGCCATGGTGGCTTTGGGTCCTCGGGTGAGGCAGTAACCCTTCAATGGCCCCAAACCATAAAGACTCTACACGGTAGCACCAGTCAATCCCTATTTGTGAAGGGACTAAGAACATCTGTGACTGCCCCCAGTTAAACCAAAACTATAGACCAAAAGAGAAATTAGGACATCAACAACTTTCTACTTCACAGCTAAATCACAGTGACTACTCCTACTTTTATCAGTGTAAAGGCAGCATGGGAGAGAAAGAAGAAATTCAGCAATGGAAAAACAAGATACAGCAATAAAAAACATTATAAATAGTATCAATAAAATCAATGCTAAAAAACGAAATCCTATATCCTATTGAGAACATTTATTTTGCGATTTCCAAGTATGATTTAGATAGAAGCAAGGTACTAAAAACAATTAAAACCCAGAGCAAAGCAAAGATTGAATCTTTATTCAGACTAGAATACTCATGTGTAATTAGATTGATAATTGTCATTTATATATACTCAAAGTTTGTAAAGCGTTTATCTAAGTCATGGATGGGTTGTGATCTATTTAGGGGAAGAGAGTTTCCACACCAGAGATACTCCACACTGACAAAATTACAGATGCTTTGCGTATTTGCATGTAAAGACATTGAGACAGCTCAGTGTCAGGGACACCTACTCTGCAACCAAGGAGTTACTGACCTTCTGTCTGTGATCACCTCTACTTGGAGAGCTATTATTACATATTATACGATCTATTTTATAGCTTGTCTTATGTAATCACTGACATCTCTGCAGGGCCTTAAGGATTGCAAAGCACACTAGGCCCATGATGTCTGAGGCCGGTGACTAGTGATGAATAATCAGTATCACCAAGCACGGTTCTGGAAGCTGGGAATACAAAACCAGCAGTGAAACGATCCGTGCCTGCCCTCAGGAAGCTTCCATCCCAACATGTGAGGCATGATGGAGATACAGTAACCCTAGACTGAAGGCCTGGCACCACCCAGGTGCCTCTTGAGGGGATCATCATCAGACCATCACAATCCATGTGTGGAAGCCCTCTGTCTGGCCTCTAGCAAACAATCAGGTCCATATGCGTCTCTCTGCATGACTGCCCTCTGGGGGCACGCCTTATGCTCTCTCTCATTGCCCTGGCTCCTAGAGTTTCACAGGGTTCTCTGGCTAGGTGCCTTCTGTGGGACATCAAAGCCAATCTATTGCTTTTGGCATATAGAGGGTGAAAACCCCACAGGGTAATTGGTGGGTTTCAAAAAAGGATTTGTATAGAAGGTCATGCTTGAACCAAGTCTTAAAGGAAGTCGAGGTTCTGAGTGGTGGAGACAGGGGGGGAATGGCATTCCTGGCAGGTGGGACAGCCATTGCAAAGGTATAAGGAGAGGAGATGGAACTTCATGTGGGAGGAAAAGTGAGAAGGACATTTTGACTGGAGTGTGAAGGAGGAAAGATTAAATGGGACCATGTTGGGAAAAGCTTGAAATACCAAAGAAATGAGTATTTTAAAGGAAAGGAAGACTGAGGTTGAAAAAAATGAACTCATCGTCCCACAGCCACATAGCTAGTCAGCATCAGAGCTGGGATGTTAAACAAACCAGGAGACCCTTGCTGCCTGTCCAATCTCTATTCATTCTGACACCCCATATGCTTTAGAGCCACAAGGGGCCTTAGAGACTTTCTAATCCAAACTCCTCATTTTAAGGCTGTAAGAATGGCGTCCAGGGGCGGCCAGGTAGCACAGCAAGTAAGAGCACCGGCTCCAGTGTTGAGAAGACCTGGAGATCGAATCCCGGGCTCGGACACTCAGCACCACACCCAGAAATAACTGGCCGTGTAACCTTGAGCAAGTTACTTAACCCTGATTGCTTAAAAAAAAAAAAAAGAATGGCATCCAGACCGGTGACATGCCAGGACCAAGGTCATGCAGAGAGCATGCAGCAAAGGTGGGGCTCAATCCCAGACGAATGACTCCAAATCCCATCTTCTTTCTGCTTTCTTGTCTGGGCTCCTGGATGGCCAGTCTGCAGTAACTGCAGCCCAGCTTGCACACACCTGCATTCCAGAGCCATTCAGAATCCCATCAAAAAAGGTCTAAATGGCATCCTGTCTCACCTGTATCCCCTGACTGGCCTGGCTTCTGGCAAACTCTGCTTAATGCCCGCTTTCTGCAAGAAACTGGTCCTGGGTTCTCTTCTTCCCCCACTTCTAATATCTGCCCTCTGAGACTGCATACATACATATGCATACATGTATACATATATATGTGTTTATATATTATGTGCATTATCGTGTCATATATACATGATATGCAGAAGGAAGGAAGAGAGAGGAGAAAGGAAAGAAAGGAAGGAAGGAATGGAAGGGAGGAAGAAGGGAGCGAGCAAGGGAGGGGAGAAGGGAGGAAAGGAGGGAAGAAAGGAGGGGAGGAAAGGAAGAAAGACAGAGAAAGAAAGAGAGGAAGAAAGAAAGGAAGGGAGGGAGGGATAGAGAGAAGAAATATATGCATGATATGTTAGATGGAACATATTATACATATATCATACATACTATTACATGCAATATTTCTCTATTATTTTTATGTAGATGTCTGCATGCTGTCTACCCTACTCAGATGTGAACTCCTTGGAGGCAGGGACCATGTTCCCTTCTTTTTGCCTCTTTTTGCAGCCCCAGAACTTAACACAGTGCCTGACACATAATAATCATTTAAAAAGCGCTTGTTGACTGACACTGATTGAAAAATTACTTGGCTGATTAATCTTCTTGTATTCCAAAATTGAACAGAAAGTCAGGTCAATCAGAGCTAAAGTTTTGCAGACAGATAATGCTGGGATCTACACAGCCTCTTATCCTTGGGGAACAAAAGAGTCAATGAGGTCCAAACCAAAATCATTTGCATGGCACTTTTAGTCTGATGATTAAGGCTGGATTGGAGTTCCCCTGAGTGAAAGCAGTGCTCACTGAACCTGGCTGCAGCAAACCAGGCCAAGAGAGAGATTTCTAGCTCTGGTCAAGGATAGACAAGAATGAAAGAGAAGATGAAAGTTGAAACTCCAAAGCCCCAGAGCTTCCTAGAGCTGGACATGAGACACGAGGACAAGTGAACGTGGAAGGTCATTGTTAGCAATTGATGATGGACTTTTTTGCCCCTTTTTATGCTGCCCTTGTGGCTAATTTCTGCCTTTAAAAATTGATATTCAGTTTTAACAGCTTCCAATAAGGTCAAGCACAAGAATTTCGGAGCTAAATTTACCCATGACTTTTGACAGCGCCAGGTATGAGCACACAGCTAAAGGAATGTTAAAAATTTCCTGGCGGCTCGGTTGGCGATGTGTGCAGCTCCAGCTGACCGAGGGTTTTCCAGGAGCGTCTGAAGACACAATTCTTTTCTCCTGTAAACCTTTCTTTCTTGAGCTTAATTAAACCTCCCTGGTACCACAGTCCACTATGACTCTTCAGGGTCTCAGCAAAGCTCTCATGGCTCCTGTTTCAAGAACATGCTGGGGTTTGCCAGCTCCTTTCTTCAGAAGATCTTGTATCTACAGCCTCAAGGGTCCTCATGGAAAGTCCAGCCCAACTTCCTCATTATGCAAATAAAACACCGAGGCCTACAGAGGTAATATGACTCAGTGTCACACAGGTGAGCAGAGATTTGAACCCAGGCATCTGATTTCCAAGGAAGCACTTTCTTCATGACAAATCTAATGATGAATGAGCAGCCTTGTCAATCCTATTTTCCAAAGAGGCCACAGTCTCTAACAAAATGTATTAGTAATGATGAGTTATTAGATTCTGTTCTGGTCATTCTATGATTCTTTCTTAGCTGGTCTTTCCTTTCTGTGTGGTAATACACTATTCCTTCCAGCCCTGGTCTGTGTCTGTGTTCACAGACTGGGCTCCTTTTCTTTGATGCTGTTGCTTGCTGGGGAAAGCCCAAGATTTTGAACTCATAACTTCTGGGCTATAATTCTAAGTTACGACTTTGCTCAGGAATCTGGGGTATGGACAAAGCGCTGGGGAGTCTAATTCCCTTGCCAAGAGATAAAATGGAGCCAAATCAATGAATCCAAAACACACCTGCATAACTGGGTACAGCTAGATGGTGCAGTGAATAGAGTGCCAGCCCTCAAGTCAGGAAGACATAAGTTAAAATCCAGCCTCTGCCACTAACTAGCTGTGTGACCCTGGGCAAGTCACTTAGCTGCTGTTTGCCTCAGTTTCCCTGCCTGTAAAATATAGATATTAACAGTACCTACTTCCTAGGGTTGTAGTAAAGATCAAATGAGATAATATGTGTAAATCACTTAGCATAGTGTCTCCCATGTAGGGTTGCTGCTGGGAGAGTGGCTGGATACTCAAAGTCCCTGCAGATTCCAACACGGATGTACTGACTTCTGTCCTAAGGAGTAAACATGAGCAGCTTTAAAAGCAAAGCAAAGCAAGGCCACCAGTGTCTGCTCATCTGCATTTCCAAGGTCTTCGAAATCAGCTCTTATGGGAAGAATCCTTGTTAATGAGGCAAGTGGCATGGAGATATCGTCAGGGGGCCAGTGGCCAAGGCAGAAGCTTCATCACTTTGTACAGAGAATATCTGGGGTCATGAGGTGGATTTGGCTGCTCTTCCTAAGGCCTATTGAAGATTCAAGTAGTGGACAGGACTGGCCTTAGGATCAGGAAAACCCAAGTTCAAGAGATTCATACTAACTGTGTGACCCTGGGCTCACATTTGTGTTGTAGGAACAATTTCCTCACTGGGAATTCTCTAGACCAATGAAATAATATGACTGCCCCCCTCAAAGTCAACCTACAAACAATACAGAAGATATTCTCCCCTTTAAAAGATCTGATATTTCCCGAGTACAGTTCTGATCGTGCCCCTCTCCCAGGCATACCATCTCCAGGATCACATACTTCTTCTTTATTTACCATAAAAAGCCCTCGGCAATCTGGCCTCAATCTACCTACTATGATCCCTTTACCGGCATGCTGCTGGCCTTTTGTTTAACTGGAGAGGGGCATCTTTCCATCGGGGGGTTCTTTATTTCTAACGCGACTTGACAAGGGCAGTGGCTGGCCAGCCAGCCCCAGGGAGAGAAGTCAGGAGGCAGCTTCTCTTTCCCTGCTCAGAGAGCCAAGTGGTTCCAGCTGTTTCCATGGTGAGTCCCGCTTCATTCTTTCTGAGACTAGAGGGAGGTCACTAGCTAGGCCAGCATCCAAGGCTTAGAGGCCATTCATGTAACTTGACCTGAGTGAAGGTTTGAAGGGTCAAGAGGCACTGGGTGGCACTTCCCCACCCCCAACTAAAAACCTGATATGTTTGTATTTTTTTTTAAGTTCTGACATTAAGCGGCAAAGCCATGAAATATATTTATAGTCACCATTGAGTGGATAGCCTCCGCTCAAGACTGGGGTCCTGTTTCTGACATCTTCTGATTACGTGCCTGTGGGCAAATCCCTTTATTTCCCAGATACACTGAGCACCCAGCCCCACAGCTCTCTAAGACAAGCGTTCTGAGCCTCTTTTATACCATGGACTGGACCATTTTGGCTGTTTGGCTAAGCCTATGGACCCCTTCTCAGAAGCAGGTTTAAGTGCATAAAAATAGAATTCCAAACAAATATAATTATCCAAATACAAAAAAATCCTAAACAAAAAAATGACACCCCTCCATTGATCCCTTAGGGGTCTATAGAACCCAGGTTCAGAAGCCCTGCTCTGAGGCTATAGCCCTATCGATTTTCATTGACAGCAAGTGTTCACAATGGGAGTTCTCCACAGTAATGAAAAAATGTGGGTGTCAACCTACAAACTCTAAAACAAGGAGCCTGAAACAGGAGCATCCCAGAATCCGAGGATGTCGGTGTCTATACCGGATAGTTCAGCACTTTCATTTGCTAGAGAGAAAAACTTGTATATTGCCTGGTTACAAGCTTAACAGGACCCACTTAACTGCCCCCCCCAAACACACACACACACACACACACACACACACTCCCAAAGGAGGAAATCTAAGACGTGAGTTCTATCAAAGCGTTAGGGGACCTTTCCAACCTCTAAACATTGCATTTAGGGAAAATTTAGTCCAAACTTGTCATTTAACAGATGAGGAAACTGAGGCCCAGAGAGTTCTAAGTCACACAGGAAGGACGGAAGTAAAAATTAAGCACATTCCGTTTTACAAACATGATTTCGTTTGATCTCAATGAAGATTTTTTTTTTTAATATTTCATTTGATCCTCACAGAACCCTTGGTGGCAGGCTCTGTTATTTTTGCCATTTCACAGTAGAGGAAACTGAGGTTCAGCCATGGGGCAGTGAATAGAGCACTGGGCTTAGAATCAGGAAGACCTGGGTTCAAATCCAGATTCAGACACTAGCTATGTGATGCCGGGCAAGTCACTTAACCTTGTTTGCCTCAGTTTCCTCATCTGTAAAATGAACTGGAGAAGGAAATGGTGAACCACTCCAGTATCTCTGCCAAGAAAACTGCAAAAGGGGTCGTGCTGGACAGTTGGACAGAACTCAAACAACTCAGCAACAGCAGAACTGCCCAGGGTCACTTGACTAACATCTGAGGCCAGATTTGAACTCAGGTCTTCCTGGTTCCAAGACTGAAATGCCCTCTTCTGCACCACCTACCTGGCTCATTTACTCAGATATTATCCAGCCCTCTGTCCTAATACAAAGAGGAACTTCAATATTTTCAACATATCCAGCGATTACACTTAAAAGTCAGAGAATCAAAAAGTGCGATGGGGGTTGGTCAATGGGGGACCAGGCTTTGGGCAGCCCCCCATTCTAGCTGGACTGTAGTTGGAAGGTCACTTTGCCCCACCCCCTCATTTGACTGATGGGTGACCTCTGGTACCTAGAGAAATGAAATGAATTGTTCAGAGTCACACAGACCTGTAGGCAGAGCTGAGATTCACAGCGTGGTCAACTCTCTCCAGCTGGGACACCCTTTCCACTGCCCGGCATAATTCCACCAACTGGCCAACTCTCCCCTTCATTTAGGGAGAGGGAGGGAGGATACCTGATGTCCTTTCTGCTCCAACCTCCCATTTTCCCACCGTTTCACAGATGGTCAGGTTTGGTAAATGAACAGGAGAGAATATTGGCACCTAGAACTCCAGGAGACCTTGCTATGACCAAAGAGTAATGAAGAAGACAATTCCTGGGAACTAGGAAATCTCATCACCTGACCAGGGGAGCAGCTGGCATAGAGGTCAATGAGGTCACTAAACTCTTAAACACCTACTTTGGGCTGGGCTGTGCTCAGTGCTAGAATTTAAGGCATCTTTCTGTGCTAAGTGATGGGAAGAAAGGCATTGCTGCACTCACATTTAGAGAACCTGGGTTCCAGTCTGGAAGCTCCGAATAGGCTGAAAGTTGCATCACCTCTATATGAAGGCATGGGACACTGTTCCACATGGTTTTCCTTTTACTCATTTTGGAAGAACGATGAAGAGGGGCCAGAAATCTTAATGAAGTTATCTTTCAAACGTTTCCAGTCTAGGTCTACAAGTCCTTCAAAAGGCCCTGAATTTATTTTTCTTTTTCTCTTCCCCTTTGCTTCCTCCCCTCACTCTCCCCCCCCAGTCTACTGGTGAGTTTTGCTATCCTATCTTTTGAAGGGAAAAAAGTTTTCTCCCAACTTACAGCTAAGCCCTCCTTCCAACAAATAAAACCAGTTAAGCAAAAATAAATAAAAGCAATAACACTGGTTACAGTGACTACTTCCACAACATTCTGCCCCAGCGGTCCCCTGCCTCTCTGCTGTGAGAAGGGAGGACTGCTTCATTATCTGCTCTCTGGGACCATCATTGGCTTTTCCAATTACTCAGAATCTATGGTCCTTTTTACACGGATGTCAAACTCACATAGAAATGGATCCCCACAGACCACCTATTGACTTAGAAAACCATAAATTACCATTATCTATGCTGTGCTGCCTGTTTGTTTTGTTAAACATTTCCCAAATCCATATTGATCTGCTTCTGGCCGGACCTGGGGGTTTGAAACGTCTGATTTTCGAGATCTCGTTATTTGCATTGTCATAGGGATATTTATATTGTTCTTTGGGCTCTGCTTTCCTCACGTGCATCAGTTAACATAATAATAGTAGCTAAATTTTGAAAAGTATTTAAGATGTTATCTCATTTGATCCTCTCAACACTGTGAGGCAGATGTTTTTTTTTTTATCCCCATTTTATAAATGGGGAAATCGGGGACCAAAGAGGTTAAGTGAATTGTCAGAGATCACACAGCTAGTATGTGTCCAAGACAATATTTGCCTTTCTTCCTGAGTCCTGCACTCTATCCACACTTCTCTAAATTCCTCCCATTTGTAATTTCTTTCTGAAGAATCACTTACTGATAAATCACACTCCATTATATCCACATGCTACATTCTTTTTTGTAGCCCCTCCCCAATCAATAGACACTGTGATGGCAAAGAAATGGAAACAAGAAGCAAGGCATGACTATGTAGAGCTGGGCATAGATGGAAACTTGGTTTCCACTGCACACCTCCCAGGTCATTCACTGGTAGGTCAAAAGGCCAAATCCTGAAGCTGAAGTATGTTAGTCACACAAAGAGAACACTGGACCTCAAGGTCGGGAAAGACTGAAGGAAAGGGGGACGGCAGAGTATGAGATGGAGAGATGGTGTCATGGAAGCCACAAACATGAGCTTGGACAGACTTGGAGAGAAAGAGGAGGAGAGAAGAGCCTGGAGCACTGTGGCCCTTGGGGTCACCAAGAGCCGGATATGAGCAAACAGCTACAAGAACTAAGAGTACACATTCTTCCAATTATTTCTTGTTGGTCCTCAGGAAAGACCCTCATTGCCCAGACTCACACCTCACCATCCCAGGGAGGCACTGGGGTTTCCCAAGTAAAAAATATAAAAAGATGCCTCCTAGATACACCTACCTTCCAATTTAGTTCGACAGATATTTACTAAGCATTTAACTCTGTGCCAGGTGCTGGCTCCCAGCATCAGGGATGCAGAGACAAGAAGGAAGGTCCCTGGAGAAGCTTGTGTTCCTTTGACCAAGGGAAAACAATGGGTGTGTATTAGAAATGCATACAAAGCGCACGTAAGATAAGTACAAGTAATTACAGTGAGGAAGCACATCCTAACTGGAGAGATCACCTCACCTCCTCCTTAGGACGCATTCAATAGGAGGAGCAGGGAAATGGGCAATGGCTCTGGAGTCTAGACGGCCAGGTTTGGATCCCCACTTTGATATGTATCGCTCATATGACCTTGGACAGATCCTTTTACTTCTGCCACTTAGCACCTGCATGACCTTGGACAAGCCCCCTCTTCTCTTCTGGATCTGTTCCCATCGATAAAAGTCACCAGGATGGGCAAGATGGTCTCAGGTCCCTCCCACTCCAATATTCCACAATCTTGTGTTCTCTAAGCATGGGGTGATGGATTTGAAATCAAGGGCGGGGGGCTCCCATCTCAGTTACACTCCTGCTTGTGTGACCTTGGATAAGTAACCTCTTCCACTTACCATGTGCCAGGGGTCACGCTATGCACTGGGGACACAAACAATGAATCGAGATAACCCCTGCTCTCAATGAGCTCAAAACTAATTGGAGAAGGATTCAAAGCCGCCTTTCTACCAGCATCCGAAGCCGGAGGCCCAGCTTGGGGTCCTGGGTGAGAGGCTGCTGCCCTCCCAAGGGAGGCCTGAGGGAGGTTCCACCCACCACACCCATCAACTGAGTAAGAAGTTGACTAATTATTGGCACCTTCAGGAAGAAAACATGCAGGGAAATCTGGGAAATCAGCAATGGAAGCTCAGGTGAGCCGAGCTTATGACTTTCACAAAGAAGACAAGAAAGATCTGAGTGGTTCTGAAGAAGATGCTAGGGAAGGAGAGACTAGAGTAATTGAAAAGCATGGGGAAAAAAGACCTTCTGCAGTCATTACTCTTGGAGCAATTGAAGATGTGGTGGGTGAAGGGGAGAACATGTTGGAAAGATTTGTGGCTGCTAGTAACAAGGGTCTTCTTGCAAAGAGGGAAAGACTGGAAATGTATATGAAGGCTTCTCTTAAAACTAGCAATCAGAAAATCGAGCATGTTTGGAAAACACAGCAAGAACAGAGGCAAAACTCAAGCATGAATATTCTCAGCGGTCCCTGATGTTATTTCAGCAGTGGGATGTGGATGTTCAGAAAGCTAAAGAATGGGAAGAAAAACTAGCAAATATGTTTCAACAACAGCAAAAGGTTTTTCAACAAGCCAGATAGTTCAGAGCCAGGGACTGAAAATGATTAAACAACTATATGAACAATTCGTAAAGAATGTTGAAAACTTGCAGAAGAATCACAAAAGCCTTCTTACAAGTGCACACAATGAACTTACAAAAGAAATGGCCATGTTGGAAAAGAAAATTATGATGGACACTCAGCAGCAAGAAATGGCAAGTGTTTGAAAATCTTTTCAATCCATGTTATTCTGATGGCTCTTTGAAGGAAGAACTGGGACCTTCTCCACTAAGGTCTAGATGAGTTGGCCAAGTAGGAAGGATAGGATAGGCAAGTGTGGAGCTCCGAGGTTAAATGGAAGAAGAGAAGGAAAATAACTTTCATGGCATTTAATAATGATAGTTCCTATTTACATAGCACTTTACATATGACATCCCATTTAATCCCCAGAACCGTCCTGGGAGTTAATGCTATTATGATGCCTTTTTAGAAATGAGTACATGGAGGCTGAGAGAGATCAAGAGACTGGTCCAAGAACACATGGCTAGTACCTGTCTGACATAGGATTGGACTTCAGGTCTCCTCGACTCCAAATTCAGCATGGATTTAAAGTATCACCCCAGGGAAAGTGACAAGTTGGAATTTTAAAAAGAAGCAAACATATCTGAATCCATAAAGTGAGGTTCTCAAAACAAAAACCATCCTTAGAGTCCAAAGGATGTGGCACAACAACACTGACCAGCCTTCCCCTACAATCTCCCCCACCGGACTCCAAGGAGGAAAACAGCGGCTTGCTGGGATTGAAGCGTTAGTCCCAGAGGGCCACATTCTGATGCCACGTTGTCACCTGAAGCCATCGCTCCACCTGAATGCACAGGCCCAGAGTATCTTATCAGTTGCATTGAAAAGGAGCAGATTTCCAAGGAGATTCATAGAAGAAGAGCATTTGGGTGGGGTCAGAGCAGGGAAGAGCACAAGAAGAGGTCCAGGGGACAGACCACTTCGCATGTCAGTCAGCAGAGGTCAGGCATTACATTGGTCAAAAAGCATTTATTAGGCATTCATCATATGCCAGCTACCAGACAAGAAGCTCATGTTCTAATCAGGAGATGACATGAAAACAACTGCATATATACAAGACACATGTAGTATAAATGGAGAACAACCTGAGGAAAGCAACTGGGAAGGGAGATGGGGAAAGATCTTTTGCAGAAGGCAGGGCATGAAAGAAGTCAGGGCATGGAGGTGAGGAGAAAGAACATTCCCAGGCATGGGGCAAAACTAATGCAAATGCACAGAGGTGGTAGAAGAGGCGAGGGTTTGGGGCAGCCAGAGAAAGGGTGTGAGGGTCCTGGAAGTCTGAGAGGAAAAGGAGAGTAAGAGGCAGGAAGATTACAGGACTAGAAAAAGAAGACAGAACCTGGCGAAACTACCCCCACCCAAAAGCAATGCTTTCCAGGGTCACACCTGTCTGGGAAGGAATCTCTTATGCCAGCTCCTTTCCACATTCTTAATTACCCTAGGGAACAGGTCCACATAGGGGACTGTAATGGGAATGTAAATTTTAAAGATCTTCCCTGCCCCTAGGCTAAAGTGCACCTGGAGCCTGGGGTGGGAGGCTTGTTTTTCAGTAGATACTTTTTGATTGGCCAGTGGGTCAATAAGGTTGTTACATTCTCTGAGCCAGGAGAAGGCTATATAAGCCCTGATGTGTAGCTTTGTTTTGGGGCTCACTTTGAGAAGTGTTCTGTGATTTGATCAGATGAAACTCTGGAAAGCCATTGTCCAGAGCCCACCGACTTTGAAACCCAGATGTTGTTTGGTATGGATATAATGGTTGGACAGTTTGGAAATCTGTCTACTTGATCTGTTTCTGTCTTGATAATTCTGTCTGTATATTCTGAAGTTCGGGGTGCTGACCTCTTTCCCCTGAACTAGGTAAATGATGCATATTTGACTGATTAAAGTAAGCTTGTTAACTCATTTTGAGTTGCTTTCCTTTATCAAAGCAGATCCAAGAACCTGTGTTGGTAGCAAACCCTGGGGACACTTGGGGTGCTTGCTGCTACAGGGACTTTAAACTCCTCACTTAGAATCTCAATTAATCTTTTATCGGAAATGTCTCCAAGATTACAGACCATTTTGTGTTTTTTTTAAGTGTTACTGATATCCTCAATTTTTATACTATCTTCATTTCCTAATATTTTTCCTTTCTCCTTTCCAGAAAGTCATTTCTTGTAACAAAGAATTAAAAGGGAAGTGAATTTTGTCATATCTTCTCCAAAATCATGCTATTGATCATTATGATTTGTCAGCCTTCCTTATTCCATGACCTTTGCAGTTTCAGAGGCACAAATGCTGACTAGCTGGCTTAGGCTATGGATTTGGGGGAAGTAAGTTGTTCTTTCCACTTGTATTTTCATAGTTACTACTTTTATTGGGTTCCTGATTCTGCTTCCTCCAAGAGGCATCAGTTCACAAATGGCTTCCTCTGCTTTTCTGAATCCTTCCTATTCATCCTTTCAAACAGGACATTATTATTCCATTACAGTAATGTGCCATAATTTCTTTACCCATTCCCCAATCAGTGGACATCCACAAGACCACTTTGTCTAAAGAAAATACTTTAAGCAAAATAAGAGACAAAGCAATTACACTCCTTAATAACATTACCCCTCCTAATCTAGATACAAAGTAAGCATTTCTTTAGCTAACACATGTGTGACAGAAAAGTTTTCAGCCAACTGTAAGAATCCCAGAATTCAAGGCTACTAAAACCCCACTGGACATTTCAAGGGAAGAAATCAAGAGACACGCCCAGTCATGGTTACAGATGATGATGAAAGGGAAGTTAATTAATCTGGTTTTCAACGAATGAACAAATCACATGCTTTCTTAAAATACCAAGTGTAAGGCTCTTAGCTGCTAATTAAGTTCAGGAGTGGAATAAACACTAGATTTAAAGTACAGGCAAGAGGCTCATAAAAGGAGGTGTGCTGCTAACCAAATCCCCTATGGATTTGTCAAGCCATTTAACTCCTATGTAATGGCCACAACAACATGGTTGAGCTGTTTATTGAGTTGAGTGTGCCAGTCAAGAATTATTGTTTGAGAAGCCACAAAATTGGTTTAAATTGTCTAGAAGAAATGTGATTACCCAGAAAAAAAATTTGATTGCTGAGGTACATATAATTGGCTCTAAATTCCATCAAATATTTTCCTATAAATGAATGGGCTCCAAAGGGGCTTTTAACACACAAAACCTTCAGAAATAGTTTTAGGTCTTTGAAATGAATCTGGTAGAGGTAGGAGAAAAATATGCACAGTAACATTAATGTAAATGAAAACAATACTATTCGTTATTCAGATTATATACAATGGTGTCATGTCTAATATGGGTTCCAGAAGACTGATGATGAAATACTTCCTTCCTCTTGGGTAGGAGGTGGGAGACAATGGTCTAGATTATTGTATGTGTTGTCATCATGGTGGCTATCAACTCGCTTTGTTGAATTCTTTTATATGAGAAGGAGTTTTATGGAAAAGGAATGGTTATTGGGAAGTGTCAGTGGTAAAACCAACCCACTAATATATATATATATATATATATAGATAGATAGATAGATAGATAGATAGATAGATAGATATTATATAGAAAGATGTAGATTGGACCTATGATTTAAATGGTAAAGATAACTCTCATATAATGGGATACAAGTAGGCACCTTCTCTGCACAGTATATTTTTAGCTACTTAGAGGTTAAGTAGCTTGCCCAGGATTGTATAGATGTTATGTTATGTTACTATGTTATACTGTTAAGTTGTCATATCATATTTTACACATAATACCTAATACATACATATATATGCATATATATTTGTATATATTTGTCATCAGAGACATCTCCACTCCAAATATTCATGTGGCCTATCTGTGTCCAGTCTGTGGTAGAGCCTTCCAAGATTGCATTGGTCTCATCAATCACAACCAGACACACTGTACCGTCACCCCAAAATAGCAATGTCATCTTGGTCCTCTCCAAACACAAGGGACAACAGCCATATAATACATATTAAAAAAATCAAAGGACACTTGGCATAATTCCTAGGAAATATAAAATAGATAAAACTAAACTTGTAAACCAAAGGCATTTCCATGATGGTAAGTAAATACTTAGGGAAAAGCTTTGTGATCATTATTGAAAACACACTACTTTTGAGTAATTCTGATGCCTGATTTAAATAATATTCATTAATTCTAACACCATAGATTTATCCAGATGGGGCTCTACAGGCCATACAGTCCAACTCCCTCCTTGTACAGATGAGGAAACTGAGGCCCTGAGAGAGACTTAACCAAGATCATTATGGGCAAAATGGCAGTCTGATGAGGTTTTACAAATAGCTGAAGAAAGAAGGAAAGTGAAGAGTAAAGGAAAAAGTGATATACCCAACTGAATGCAGAATGCTAGAAAATAAAAGGGAGAGGTAAGAATGTCTTCTTAAATGCAATGAGCGATGCAAAGAAATAGAAGAAATCAATAGAATGGGCAAGACATCTCTTCAAGAAAATTAGAAACATCAAGAGAACATTTCATGGAGAAATGGGCATGATAAGAGACAAAAATGATAGGGACTTAACAGAAGCAAAATAGATTAAGAACAGGTGGCAACAACACACAAAAGACCTACACAAGAAAGATCTTAACATCACTGATAACCACAATGGTGTGGCTATTGATCTAGTCAGACACCCTGGAGAATGAAGTCACGTGGGCCTTAGGAAGTATTGCTAATAATAAGGCTAGTGGAGGTGATGGAATTCCAAATGAGCTATTTAAAATCCCAAAGTATGATGCTGCACTCAATATGCCAGCAAATTTAGGAAACTTGACAGTGGTCACTAGATTGGAAAGAAGCAGTTTGCATCCCAATCCTAAGGAAGGGCAATGACAAGGATTGTTCAAATTACCAAACAATTGCACTCATTTCACACACCAGTGAGGCTATGCTTAAGATTCTACAGGCTAAGCTTCAGCAATATGTGAACCAATAATTACCCAAAGAATAGGCTGGTTCTCAAAGAGGCAGAGGAACTAGAGACCAAATTGCCAGCATTTCCTGGATTATGGAGAAAGCAACGGGATTCCAGAAAAACATCTACTTCTGCTTTGTTGACTAAAAAGCTTTCGATTGTGTAGATCACAACAAAATGTGGCAAGCCCTCAAAGAGATGGGAGTACCAGGTCATCTCATCTCCTGAGAAACCTTTATGTGGGTCAAGAAACAAGTTAGAACCAAACATGGAACAACTGATTGTTCTAAGATTGGAAAAGGAACATGACAAGGCTATATATTGTCACCGTATTTATTTAACTTACATGCAGAGTACATCAGGCAAGATGCTAGGCTGGATGAATCAAGAGCCAGAATGAAGGCTGCTGGGAGAAATATCAACAATCTTAGATATGCAGATGATACCACTCAAATGACAGGAAGTGAAGAGGAATTAAGAAGCCTCTTGATAAGAGTGAAAGAAGAGAGTGTAAAAGCTGGCTTGAAGCTTAACATCAACAAAACTAAGATCTTGGCAACTGTTCCCGTCACTTCCTGGCAACTAAAGGGAGAAGAAATGGAAGCAGTGTCATATTTTATATTCTTGGGCTCAAAGATCACTGCAGATGGCAAGTGCAACCATGGAATTAAAGGATGTTTGCTCCTTGGAAAGAAAGCTATGGCAAATCTAAACAGCATACTAAAAAGCAGAGACATCCTTTTCCAACAAAATTCCATATAATCAAAGCTATGATTTTTCCAGTAGAAATGTATGCCTGTGAAATTTGAACCATAAGGAAAGCTGAGCACCATAAAATCAGCACTTTTGAATTGGGGTGATGGAGAAGATTTTTGAGAGTCCCTTGGACAGCAAGGAGATCAAATCAGTCAATACTTAAATAAATTCAGGCTATTTACTGGAAAGTCATTTACTAAAACTGATGTTTAAATACTTTGGTCTCATAATGAGAAGATGGGATTCAATATAAAAGACCCTGATGTTGGGAAAGATTGAAAGCAAAAGGACAAGGGGGTGGCAGAGGATGAGATGGAAAGATGGTGTCATGGAAACAATGAACATGAACTTGGACAGACTTCGAGAGATAGTGGAGGATAAAGGGTCACAGGCACTATGGTCCATGGAGTCGCAAAGAGTTGGATATGACTGAATGACTAAACAAAAATGGGCAACAGGTTGCAGAACTGGGGTTTGAAGGCCTGGGTTCCAAATCTAAATCCCCTGATGTCTCCAATGTACCCAAATCATGAATCCCAGTTACCTTGAAGATCACAAGAGCTTTGATTTTGACCATCACATTCAGTCCTTTACAGGAAACTGAAGGTTAAGTACTTTGCTCATTGTTACAATGTTACAAGAGGCAGGGTTTGAATTCAGTTCCAAACCCAAATCATTTTCTACTGTTTATTGGGGACATGTGGAAATCAAAGCACTTTTCCTAAATTAATGCCCATTATAAGAAGCATCATCATCACTATTCACTGAGTAGCAGCTGACCAAAAGAGATGCCAGAGACAAGGTGTGATGCTGTATTCCCTTCCTAACATCCTTTCTCAAGTGATCTTGGGGAAAATTAAAGCCTGCTCTTGGAGGCTGTGAATGAGTTGCTTCTGAATCACAAGTACAACATTTGACCCACTAGAGGAAGCAAAAAAGGGGTAGGAGACAGGTTCTCTTCCAAACCCTTCAGCCCAGCCTGTCTACAACAACTTGCTGAACCAGCTAAGGGAACCTGTGATGAGACCTAAGCTAAGAGATCAAGGGATGCAGGATTCAGTCCTAGCAAATCTTTCCAATCCTGAAACTGTTCTTAAGTCTAAGGATACACGAACTGTGCTGTTGTATCCTGCCTTTATTGAGGAAAGGAGGGAACAGTTCTTTGTTTCCAATTTAAAAATTTCTAATTATGAAATATGAAAACCACCCCCAATGAAAACCACTGGCTAAAAAGTGTGGGGGAGCGTCATAGCAAGAAGAGCTCACTGATAAAACTCCATAAACTTTTTAACTTCTCCTTTTGTTTGCTCCTTTAAAAACCTGGATCATTTCCCTGAAATGCTTTAGAGTTGTTTGTTTGAGTTTTTAACCACCCTGTTCCAAGAAGGGCCCTGTGCTGTTTTCCTGGAACAGGAGGAAAAAAAAGTTTAAATCCTCTCCCACAGGACAAACTGCATCATAGTACAGCAAAGTGGAAAGTGGGGTATACTTGAGTGAGCATGAGACTTGGATATGAGTCTGGGTTTTGCTGCTACTATGTGCGTGACCTTGGACAAGTCTCTTCCTTTCCTCTAGATTTCAAGGGCTTGAACTAGATCACCAATAAAATCGCTTCCAGTTCTAACCCCCAAGACGGCTGATCCTGGAGGCAGAAGGGACCAGTACTCACAAAAACAAACAAAAACAACTCCACAGTAGCTGGACCATCGGTCATGGGTGTCCCCCTTTCATGGTCACTTCAATGTCCTGCAAAATGAATATGAGAATTCTTGAGGCTATTTCGGTGGGTTATTGTGAGGAAAGTATTTTGCAGACACTAAGGCACTAAAAGTCCAGAAGTGATTTCAAGCCTGTGGGACCTCTCAAAGGAGGAGCTTCTGAATTCCAATACTGGTCAACAACTCTGACTTAGTCTTAGAAACTTGCCTGTTGCACTGACAGGTTAGTAACATGTCACTGGGTCACACAGCCTTCAATCCAACTCTTTCTGGCATCCAGGCCAGCTGTCTATCTACCATGGCAAGCTGTCTGGTAATCAATAATATACATCAAGTGGGCGTGAGCACGCACACACACACACACACACACACACACACAC
>NW_027185872.1:532359-602955 GCF_028583685.1 Petaurus breviceps papuanus
TAGATGTTCACTATTACAGTCATCCAGGATGATTAACCAGATGTATCACCAAGGAAGAGCTTGCTTCTGAGGGCTGAAAAGGATTGAATTATGCCCTAGGAAAGGCAGAAGATGTATTACAGAAATCATCCAAACCTACAACTATTTCTATTCTCCCTGAACAGGAATTTAGGAGAAATTAATAAACTTAAATATCATTAGTCTCATGACTATTGTAGACAAATTATTTTCATGTAAAAAATAAGCTATTTCCATAAAAAGTGCCAAAATGCATTTCAGTTTTAAATGCAGTGAGGTAAAATTTACTGCTTAGGGTTTTGAGGTTCTTACAGAGTTCTTGCCAACCCAGATGAAATACATGGAAATGAAAAGAAGCTATTTCATCTCCCAGTCTAATGGCACCAAGGCATTGGTCTCATACCAACAAATGGTAACGGTTTGCTTAAAGGCAGCTTCCTTGAAGGGATTCTCACCTTCCAATTGAAGACAAATAGACAACTTTGGCCCACAGAGGATTTTAAGAGCATAATTACTCTAGGAGGGAATAATATGTTGTTATAGCTATAGATTTGAATGCGGGTATTTGGTAATCATCTTGTAAAAAATGAAGAAATTTTAAATCAAAACTGAATTTAAAAAAGAATTGGGATTCATGATAGAATCAAAAAGGTGAACCCCCTGCCTTCATATGAAATATTAAAGGGTGCTCTGTAACAGGGGTGAGCTCAGTACCATTTTTTGAGCACCAAAAATCCAGTCCACATTGTTGAGGGTATAAAATCAGACGGCAGTAACAATGAGAGCAGTCGTTACATCTTTGATGGATGACATTTGGGATCAGACCTCAATGCCCTTGGTGTTCCAGACTGATAGTATGTATTACCACGCCTGCTATTTCTTCTCCTGGTTAGCTTGCCTGGCACACTGAGGATCTGATCTGGGCTCGGCTCCCCAGGCTCTGGGGAGAAGCCTGTGCTCTGGTCGTTTGCCTTGCCTCTGAGATCTCAGGGCACTTCCATTCCTTGCAGGGGGAGGAGCCACTTTAGCTCACTTACTGTCCAGGTTGATCCCAGATTGTCCCCTCTTCTTTCTCGTCATCTCGACTCCATCTCCACCATTAGCCCTGCTTCTGTCTTCTCACACGCGACCATCCTGGCTGATGCCTTCCTCACCTCTCGCCTGCGTTATTGTAATAGCTATGAATTAGCCCAAAGTCTTTCCTCTCTCTATTCCCCTCACAAGTAATTAAGTAATTAGCAAGTAATAATAAAGCCAAAGTCATTTTGTTCCCAATACTGGTTTTGATATTTTATTTCTCGACTCTGATTGCAGTGGTTTTCTATTGCTTCAAAGAGCAAATTTAAAAGCCTCTGCTCTGGCATTTGAAACCTTTTGCAAACTAACTCCAGCTGACCTTTTCAGCCAATTTTTCTTCAATTCTTACTAACTTTCTTAGATTCAGTCAAATGAGTCTTACGGCCATTTCCTCATAACAACGTTATCCCCCCCGCCACAGCCTTTTCCATGAGCAGGTTCCTATCTGGAACGTCTTTCTTCCTTTGCCTCCACTTCATAGAACCCTTGGATTCCTTCCACTCTCAGCTCAAGCCCCATTGGCTACATGATGTCCTTTCTCCTCTTCCCGGTTGATCATGACCTAGGCCTCTCCAAAATTATGGTACATTTTTTTAACTTGAATGAGTTTTATTTCCCCACAAGGCAGCCCAAGCTTCATGAGGATGACGGCTTTGATTCTGGTCTTTGCATCCCTAAACCAGGGCCTGGAACATTGTAGGCACTTGATAAATGTATGCTGATCGTGTGTTTCACTTTTTGCTCCTCCTTTAGTCTCTAAGAGGTTCCACGACTGTCCCCTTGACCTGGAGCTTGGTGCCACAGTTAGAGTACTCTAGGCTTAATCTTGCCTCTGATGCTCCCTCCCATGTGACATCAACTTTGAAAGTCTCAGTTTACTAATCCATAAAATAGATATAATAATACCTGCCTTGCTCACAAAGGTTAATTACCTATCAGACTTATGGATAGGAGAAAAATGAATAAACAGGAAATAATGAGTATTGTGAGGGATAAAATGGGTAACACTGATTACATTAAATTAGAAAGGTTTTGTACAAATAAAACTAATGCAGCCAAGACAAGAAGGAAAAAAAGAAAATGGGGTTGGGGGAGATTAAAAAGTTTCTTAGATAAAGGTCTCAAATCTCAGATACATAGAGAATTTTATCAAACTTATAAGAATATGAATTATTCCCCAATTGATAAATTGTCAAAAGGTATGAAGAAAGTTTGTCAAAGAAGGAATCAAAACTATATATAGTCATGTGGAAAAATACTTTAAATAATTCTTGATTACAGAAACGGAAATTAAAACAACTTTAAGATATCGTCTCACATCTATCATATTGAGCAAAATGATAAAAGGGGAAAATGACAAATGTTGGAGGGGATATGGGGGGAAATGGCACGTTAAAACACTTTTGGTGGAATTTTGAACTGATCCAATCATTCTGGAGAGCAATCTGTAATTATGTCCAAAGAGTTATAAATCTATGTATACCATTTTACCCAGAAATACCAGTGTTAGGACTATTTCCCAACACGATCAGGGAAAAAGGAAAAGAATGAATATGGTCTAAAATATTTACAATAGCTCTCTCTGTGGTGGCAAAGAACTGAAATTGAGGGGATGTCCATCAATTGGGGAACATAACTAACATAACAACATCGCTAAATAAGTAATGGTATATAATTGTGATGAAATACTACCACACTGCAGTGAATGATGAGCTGGTTTAGAAAATTTGTAGAAAAACATGGAATGACTTGCCTGAAATAATGAAAAATGAAATTAGCAGAACCAAAAGCACAATGTATACAGAAACAGAAATATTGTTTGAAAAATAATTGTGAACAAACAAGTTATTCTGGGTACTCTAAGTATTCAAATCAACTACAAAGGACCTAAGAAGGAAGATGCTATTCACTTCCAGAGAAAGAAGTGATGAACAGAAGCAGCAATAGCAGGGCTTTACATATATTTCTAAATCTGCATCAAATGGTGGCCTTCTACAGCGCAAGGTGGGGACGGAGGGAGAGGGACAACTTGAAACTTAAAATATAACCAAAAAATTCATTTAAAAGATTTTAAATGTCATTGTTCTTGTCATCACTAGTGTTATCAGTGGTGATGGTGGTGGTAGCGGTAGTAGTCACCATCCCGACTTGTGGTTTCATTGGTATCAGGAACTTCATTGGGCACTGAGGTGAAATGACTTGCCTTTTGTCAAACGGCCAGTATTTGTCAGTGAACCTGGGTCTTTGTGGCCAAGGTCACTCCACCACAGCGTCCCTTAAGCTTTCATTATCTAGCCCCAGATGAAGTTCAATTGCCAGAGAAACAGTTGAAGTTCGGTTTAAAGACTTAAGAGTGCTTCTTCTTCTTCCTTGGCCTCCACATCTGCCCAGGGCTTCTCTACAGAAGTCCCCCCAAGGTAAACAGTCTTGGGTACTTGGAGGAATCTGAACAATTCATGCCAACCTGTGGGCAGATACTTCCAGCCCACCAAGTTCCCAAGTCAATGAGTCTAGGGGTGGGGCAATCTGCTATAAGACACAGGCCCCAGAGCAAAAGAAATGCCAAGAAAGCCCGCGTGGTGAGGGAACATTAACAACCAGAGAAACTAGGAAAGAACTGAAAAAGATGAAGATGATCTGTGCCTTCTCTAAATTCCAGGATTCTGATGACCAGACCAGCCAACAGAAAATACAACTGGCTTCTGCTCTTGAAGTCCAGTTTGGTCCCTTCCAAACAGACTGGAAACTCCTTCAGGCCAGGATATTTGTCCGTGTGTCCCTGGTGCCTAGCACAGTGCATACTACAGTGCAGGGGAATAATCAAAGCACCTTGGAAAGGAGTCACTTGGTTTCCTCCATTTCCAGCAATCCTCTGTTGTGCTTCTGCAGCACATAGCAGCCTGTCAATCCACAAGCATTTACTGAAGCCCCTTTTATGGGCTGCTTCACTGTGCTGAGTAATGGGGAGACAAAGCAAGGCTGAAACAGCCTCCACCCTGTGGAAGCTTACATTCTATTGAGAGAGAAAGGCTCTGGCCCTCTGCTGAGCTTATAGGTAGCCAGGCACCCAAGTATTCAGCCTCAGTAGAAAGTCCTTAGCAAGTAAAGTGACTTACCTAAGGTTTGTGAGCATTAGAGGCAGGTTTTAAACCCAGGTCCTCTTCAATCCAGAGGCGGTCAGTTCTCTTTCTTTTGGCCCACACTGTCTCTCCCCTCCATTGACTATCAGCTGAATAGGCACACTGCACTGGAACGGCTCATCGCCATCCTGCCCAGCCCAAGGGAGCTGAAGCTTAAACTCCTCCCAGAAAGGTTTGGAGGGAAACCAAACCTGAAGGCCCTGGGCCCTAATCAGAGACTGTGCATATGGATGAGCAGAGCTGAGCGGCTCAGAATACCCACACAGCTGATGACATCAGGTTTTATTTTAAACAAGACTTTCACTTATTTAGATTGATTCTAAAATGGCCCAACAACCCTCTTAACAACCAAGAAAGAAAGGGAAAGAAAAAAAGGTCGTTTGTAACAGCCTTGGAGGAGAGGAAGCAGGGGAAGTTTGTTTTCTAGAGGAGAAAATGTCAGTACTAGGAGGCTTAGTAGTGGTCCAGGGCTGTGGAGCTGGGATTGGGCCCTGGGAGGATGGGGCCGCCATCTTTAAACTCTGTGTCTCTAAGGAAAATGAAGGCATGGCTGTATTTTCTGATTGTTTTTCTCCAGAAGAAGGGAAGGGTCCTTGCTGCCGTCCTTGGAAGCACCACTCAGAGGTCAGTATCCAGAAAGAGCTGCTAAATCTTTTTGGTAAGAAGTAGCCTTCTAGTGAAGACGTGCACCAAATAGAAATGCAGACTCTCTTGTCAACGATCACGTAACATAATAAGTGCAGAAGTAAAGTCTGAACCCAGGCCATCTGATTTCAAATCTCACACTCTCTTCTCTGGCGCATGAGGTCGCCTCAATGTTAGAAGAAATCCCAAGGCTTTCTGGAAAGGTACAAGGAGGGGGAAAGGGGCTGAGAAGCTCATCTTCTATGCCCCTGTGAGTTCAATCTCTTTTTTTCCATTCATGTCCGACTCTTTGTGACTCTTTTCTTTGCAAAGATACTGGAGTGGTTTTCCATTTCCTTCTCCAGCTCATTTTACAGATGAAGAAACTGAGTTAGACAGGGTTAAGTGACTTGTCCAAGGTTCCATAGTTAGTTTGAGGCCAGATTTGAACTCAGGAAGGTGAGTCTTCCTGACTCCAGGCCTTGATGCCCTATTCACTACACCATCTAGTTGCTCTCATGTCCCTGTAGGGATGTGATACACCTTCATTTATATATTCCCCTTACCCCTAGAGTGAAACAAAGTCTTGAGAGAGAGAAGGCCTTGGTGGTGGGAAGGTGGGGGGCAAGGGGCTCATCAAGCATCTGAAGGGCTATCAGAGGGAAGAAAGACTAGACTTTTCCTCCTCAGCCCCACAGGATGGGACTTAGAGAGAGAAGTGTGGAAGAGTCAAAGAGAGAGACTGAAGCTTGAGGTAAAGAACTGCTGTTTAAAAATAGAATAAGCTGCTTTGGGAGGGTAGTGCTTCCTCCCTCACCTGCTAGAGGTCTACAAGCAGAAAACACGACTTGTATGATTCTGGAATCTCTTCGTAGGTCGGCCTAGTGGCTCCACGGCTGATCCAACAGAGATTCTGGGACATAGATCCTAGGAGCATGTCAACAGAGAGTACAGACCCCTGGCTTTGAAGTCACAAGATCCCTGGTCCAAATCTCTGGTCCAAGGCTTGTTGTACGACCCTGAGCGTCCCTTTCCTGGCTGATTCTCACTTTCTTTATCTGCAAAATGCAAAGGGAGTCACACTGGATGATCTAAGGTCTAGCCCTGCTTTGTCCAATGTTCTACTTCAGAGAGAAAGTTTATAAGGAAACACCCAATAATTACTGAATTTTAGAATTAGAGGAAACCTTAGGGACTGTCAAGTCCAAGCCCTTAACTATCCAGTTTAGAGACAAGTACCCCTTCACCTGGGTCACCCAATTAGGTGATGGAATTAATAATAATGACCACAAAAACAACAGCCAACTTGACTCAGGATTTAAGGTTTACAAAGCCTTCCACCATCCACCATCATCCAATACTCATGTCAAGGGAAGGATGTCTTCTTATACTCATTTAACATACAGGAGGACTGAGGCCCAGAGAGACTCGCCTATAAAGACACGCAGCTAGGAAGTGCCAGAGGCAGGATCTGAACCCAGGCCTTCTTCACTCTAAGTACTGTACTCTATGTACTAACATGATAATCAGTTGGACTTCCTCAGTGTCCCCTAAGAGAGGTCTAAGGAAACTGATTCACACAGTCTGATATCCTATCATCTATCCAACTCCATTTCTTTGCCATGTTTTTTTTTGTTCCTTTCCCTCTTCTCTCTTTCCTTAATGCTTCTTTCTAGACTTGGGTCCAGTAGCACTTAAGAAAATTTTGCTGAATGGAATAGACTAGAACTCATTTGTGGTGGAAGAAAGGTAACAGATTTTGACATGAGCCTGGCCAAGAACCTGCTTCAGTATCATCACCACATCATAGCATTCCCCTGGTCAATGGACTGTGGTTGAAACTGAAGAGATTTGCACATCTACCTTACCCAAAACATCCTGCCTTGCCCAATTAGCAACATCCCTAAGTCCTACCCCATACCATTCAACATTCTTCTTAACATTCTATCTGTTGAAAAAATGCAGCACCAATATCACGCAACCCCAGCCTCATTGCCCGACCCCAAGGACATAGCAGAGAATATTTTAAAAATATAATATATAGTTTATTGTATTTTATTTATTTTGTTAAATGTTCTCTAATTATATTTTTTTGCTTTTTGAGTTCTAAATTCTCTCTCCCTCCAGTTCCTCCTGACCCATTGAAAAGGCAAGCAATATGAAACCCATTCCATATGAGAAATCAAACAAGACATATTTCCATATTAGCCATTTCACAAAAAAAGCAAGAAAAGTTGAGAAAATAAAAAACAATCTGCTCTCTGCACAAAGAGTTCATCAAATTTCTCTCTAGAGGTAGGTAGCATTTTTCATCATGGGTCCTTTGGAATTGTCTTGGATCATTGTATTGATCACAGTAGCTATGTCTTTCACAGTTGATTAGAATATTGCTGCTACTGTGTATTTTGCTCATTTAACTTTGCATTAGTTCTCCCTAGTTTTTCTGAAAATATTCCCTTTATAATTTTTTATAGCACAGTAGTATTCCATCACAATCATATGTCACAACTTATTCAGCCATTTCTTAATTGATCGATATCCCCTTAATTTTCAATTATTTGCCAATACAAAAAGAGCTTTTATAAATATATATATAAAGAGAAATTATATATATATAACAAATAGGACCTTTTCCCTTTTCTTTGATCTCTTTGGGATACAGACTCAGTAGTGGTATTGCTGGGTCAAAGGGTATGCACAGTTTTATAGCCCTTTGGGTATAGTTACAAATTGTTCTCCAGAATAGTTGAAACAGCTCACAACCCTATCAACAGTACATTAGTGTCCCTGGTTTTTCACATCCTTTATAGCATATATCATGATTTGAGATAGTACCTTAGAAGAGTATTAATTTGCATTTCTCTATTAGTGATTTAGAACATTTATTCATATGACTATTAATAGCTATGATTTGTTATGAAAACTGCTTGTCATATGCTTTAACCACTAATCAACTGCCACTCACCCCCCACTCCCCAATCACTGCCTTGTTGGACTGAAGAAGTTTTCATAGCTCAATGAAACTAAGAGTAATGTCATTCAGGGTTGCCCAATATGGACAGGTCATTATGAAGGGTTCTGACAAAAGATGATCTACTGGAGAAGGAAATGGCAAATCACTCTAGTATTTTTTCCAAGAAAACATCATGGGCAGTACTGAAACGATAAAAGAGATGACACTGGAAGGCAAGCCCCTCAGGTTGGAAGGTGTCCAACACGCTACTGGGGAAGAGCAAAGGATAGCTACAAGTGTTTCCAGTACAAATTATGTGACTGGTTCAAAGCTAAAAGGAAGGTCAACTGTGGATGCATCTAGTGACAAAAGGAAAATCTGCTGCTGCAGAGATCAATATTGCACAGGAAGCTGGAATCTAGATTTACGAACCAGGGTATGCCAGGTGCGGTCAAACAGGAGATGGAAAGATTAAATGTTGACATCTTGGGTGTCAGTGAACTTAAAAGGATGGGACTGAGTGAATTGAATTCAGATGATCATTACATATACTATTGAGGGCAAGAATCCCTTAGAAGAAAAGGAGTACACAGTGAGTTAGAGCACCGGCTCCAGTGTCGGGATGACCTGGGGATCGAATCCTGGGCTCAGACACTTAGCACCCACCCAGAAATAACTGGCCGTGTAACCTTGAGCAAGTTACTTAACCCTGATTGCTTAAAAAAAAAGAAAAGAAAAGGAGTAGCCCTTATAGTCAATAAAGAGGTGAGAAAAGCAGTTAACAGGGTAGAATTTGAAAAATGACCAAATGGTATCATTTGAATCCAAGGCCAACCATTCAAAGTCACAGCAATACAAGTTCATGCTCTAATCACTGGAGCCGAGGAGACCAAATCTGATCAATTCTATGCAGACCCACAACATCTTCTAGAAATAAAAGGAAAAGAAAGATGTTACATTCATCACAGGGGATTGGAATGCTGAAGTAGGAACTCAGAAGATAATCGGAATAACAACTTTGGCCTTGGCAGCACAAAATGAAGCAGAACAGAGACAGAGCTTTGTCAGGGTAGCTCACTGGTGATAGCAAATGCTTCCTTTCAACAATCCAAAACATGGTTCCACATATGGACATCACCACAGTCAATACAGAAATCAGACTGATTATATACTTTGCGGCCAAAGGTGGAGAAGCTCCATACAGTCAGTTAAAACAAAACCTGCAGCTGGCTCTGGAAAAGATGATGAGTTTCTTATTGCAAAATTCAGACTCAAATTGAAGAAAGTAGAGAAAATTATCAGACCATCCGGGCATGGCCTAAATAACATCCCTTATGAATATGAAGTAGAGACGATGAATGGATTTAAAGGATTATATCTGCTAGGCAGAGTGCCTGAAGAGCTATGGACAGAGCTTTGCAATATTGTATTCAAGGCAGCCAAAAAATTAAGAAAGCAAAATGGCTGTCTGATGAAGTTTTACAAATAGCTGAGGAAAAAAGGAAAGCAAAAGGGAAAAGACAAATGGAGACATATACCCAATGGAATGTAGAATTCCAGAGAACAGCAGGCAGAGGTAAGGCTTCCATAAATGAAAAAAAAACAAAGAAATAGAAGAAAACAATAGAATGGGCAGGATAAGAGATCTCTTCAAGAAAATAGATATATGAAAGGAAAATTTCATGTAAATATGGGTATGATAACAGACAAAAAATGGCAGGGACTTGGGAAGCAGAAGGGATTCAGAAGAAGTGATAAGAATAGAGAAAAGAATTATACAAAAAAAGATTTTAATATCACCAAAAAGCATTGCTATCAATAAGCCAAGTGGAGGTGATGGCATTCTAGCTGAGCTATTTAAAATCCTAAAAGATGAGGCTGTAAAGTGCTGCACTCAAGGAAATTTGGAAAACTCAACAGTAGCCACTGGATTGGAAAAGATTAGTTTACATTCCAATCCTAAAGAAGGGCAATGACAAAGAATGGTCAAATTACAAAACAATTGCAGATTTCACACACCAGCAAGGTTATGCTTAAGGCTCTGTAAGCTAAACTTCAACAATATGTGAACCAAGAATTACCAGAATAGCAAACTAGTTTTCAAAGAGGCAGAGGAACTAGAGATTTACTGGATTATGGAGAAAGCAAAGGAATTCCAGAAAAACATCTACTTCTGCTTTCTTGACTACACTAAAGTCTTTGACTACATGGATTATGACAAAATATGGCAAGTCCCTCGAGAGCCGGGAGTACCAGACCATCTTATCTCCTGAGGAACCTGTATGTGGGCCAAGAAGCATTAGTTAGAACCACACATGGATTGGTTTAATATTGGAAAACAAGTATGACAAGGTTGTATGCTATCATATAATATAATATATAATAAAACATGATAATATAATATCACATAAATAAACATATTTAACTTATATGCAGGCTATATTATGTGAAATGCCAGACTGGATGAATCAAAAGCTGGAATTAAGGCTGCCGGGAGAAATATCGCCATTCTCAGATATGCATTTGATCCCACACTGGTGGCACAAAGTGAAGAGCAATTAAGAAGCCTCTTGATGAGGGTGAAGGAGAAGAGTGTAAAAGCTGGCTTGAAATACAACATCAACAAAAACTAAGATCCTGACAACTGTTCCCATCACATCCTGGTAACTAGAGGGAGAAGAGATGAAAGCAGTGTCAGGTTTTATCTTCTTGGACTCAAAGGTCACTGTGGATCGTGATTGCAGTCATGAAATTAAAAGATACTTCCTTCTTTGAAGGAGAACAATGGCAGTTGGGCAGCATACTGAAAAGCATACACCACCTTGTCAACAAAGGTCCATATGGTCAGAGCTATGGTTCTCCTAGTGCAACGTGTGGCTGTGAAAGATGAATTGTAAGGAAAGCTGAGAACCATAAAATCAGTGCTAGCGAACTGCGGCGCTTGAGAGTCCCTTGGACAGCAAGGAGACCAAAGCAGTCAATACTTAAAGAAATTAATTCAGGCCAAATACTCAAACTGAAGTTGGACTACTTTGGCCACATTTTGAGAGTATGAGACTCAATGGGAAAAGTCCCTGATACTAGGAAAAACTGAAGGCAAAAGAAGAGAGAAACAGAAGATGATGAGATGGAAAGACAGTGTCATGGAAACAATGAACATGAACAGACTTTGAGATATAGTGGATGACAGAAGGGTCTGGCATGCTATGGTACATGGGGTCACAAAGGGTCGAACATGACTGAATGACTGAACAACAAAATCAGTTGGGGTATGGCTTTTATTTTTATGGATTTGGCTCAACTTCCTATATATATTTAAGAAATGAGGTCTTAACCAGATAAATTTATTATAACACTCCCCCTCCCCCCGCCCAGTTTTCTCTTTCTTTCTAATTTTGGCTGCATTGGTTTTGCTTGTACAAAACTTTTTTTTAATTATATGTAATTTAAATTATCCATTTTACTTTTTCTAATCCTCTCTATCCTTTATTTGGACATCTCTTCCCTTATTCATAGATCTGACTATATATATATATATTTTTTTTTTTCCCTGCTCCCCTACTTTGCTTATGGTATGACTCTTTATGACTAAATTAAGTGCCCATTTTGACTTTAGTTTGGTATATGGTGTACCTAGTTTCTGCCAGACTACTCTTCAGTTTTCCCAGCAGTTTTTGTCAAATAGCTCTTGCCCCCAAAGTTTAGATCTTTGGGTTTATCAAACCCTAAATTATATGGTCATTAATTATTACATATTGTGTGACTCATCTATTCCAGTGATCTACCACTGTTTCTTAGCTTTTACCAGGTTGATCTGATGATTTGAAATCTGGTACTGCTAGGATGACTTCCTTCACACTTTTTTTCATTGATTCCTCTTGATATTCTTGACCTTTTGTTCTTAAAGATGAATTTTGCTATTATTTTTTCTGGGTCTATAAAATAATTTTTGGTGGTTTGATTAGTATGGAACTGAATAGGTAAATTAATTTAGGTAGAATTTGTCACTTTAGTTTATTGACTCACATACCCATGGACAATTAATATTTCTCCAATTGTTTAGATATTTCTTTATTTGTGTGAGAAGGGTTTTATATTTGTGTTCATATAGTTCCTAGGTATGTCTTGGCAGATAGACGGCCAAATATTTTAAACTGTCTGCAGTTAATTTAAATGGAATTTTTCTTTCTCTTCCTACTGGGTTTTGTTCATTGTATATAGAAATTTATGTAGGTTTGTTTTATGTTCTGCAACTCTGCTAAGGTTAATTCTTTCAAGTAGTTTTTTGAGCTGGTTCTCTAGGTATATCATCATAGTGTCTGCAAAGAGTGAGAATTGTGTTTCCTTGTGGCCTACATGCAGACTTCGCTGAGCTGAGAGCAGGAATGGTGAGCTGCCTGCATCAGGACCTGGGCAGAAGCCAGGAGCGACTGCCGCCTGCGGGAGGAGAAGGAACCCAGGAGTTCGGAATTCAGCCACAGGAAAAGATAAGAACTGAGCAGCAAAGCAGGGGCACTGAGTGTGTTTCCTGGCTGCATCCCACAGTTTGGGACCCAGGGGGAGGATGGACTTGTGACTATTGTGGGTGGGATGAAGTGCCTTGGATCCCCAGGGACCCCACCTTGTTGGTTTTGTTGCCCAGCCCCCTCTCTGTGCTTGGAGGCAGGGGCTGGAGCTGTGTGAGGGGAAGGATACCCCTCCCCCAGAGAACTGTATTTGAACTCGTTTTGAATTGAGATGATAATGCTATGTACTTTGTGTTTGTTTAAGGGCCAGTAGCCACTTTGGTAACTTTGGTTCTGTACTTTGAAAATGTGACCTGGGAAATGTTTGGTGCTGATTCAAAAGTAAATTGTCTATGCTATGGGCATGAAAGATCTTGGGGCAGAATGTATTAAGAATGTAAATTTTGAAAATCTTCCCTGCCCCTAGGCTAATGTGCACCTGAAGCCTGGGGTGGGAGGCTTGTTTTTCAGTAGATACTTCTTGATTGGCCAGTGAGTCAATAAGGTTGTTACATTCTCTGAGCCAGGAGAAGGCTATATAAGCCCTGATGTGTAGCTTTGTTTTGGGACTCACTTTGAGAAGTGTTCTGTGATTTGATCTGAATTCTGGGAAGCTGTTGTTGAGAGTCCCCCGGCTTTGAAAAACCCAGATAAAAGCAATTATAAGAGACATCCCTGATCTTATTGAAAAGGCTTCTAGCTCATCTCCTTTACAGAAAACACTCACTCTTGCTTTCAGATAGATGCTTCTTATTTTAAGAAAAGCTCCATTTATTCCTCTGCCTTTAAGGGTTTTTAGTAGGAATGGGCATCATCTTTTGTCCAAAGCTTTTTCTGCATCTATTAATCATGTGATTCTTGCTGTTTTTCTTATGGATAGGGTCAATTATGCTTGTAGTTTTCCTAATATTAAACCAGTTTTGCTTTCCTGGCATAATTCCCATCTGGTCATAATATATGATCTTTGTGATACACTGTTGTAGTCTCCTTGATAGTATTTTTTTTGGTCTTTTTGGAGGGGGGAAGGCAGGGTAGTTGGGGTTAAGTGACTCATCCAAGGTCACACAACTAGAAAGTGTTAGCTATCTGAGGCCATATTTGAATTCGGGTCCACCTTGAGGGCTGGTGCTCTATTCACTACACCACGTAGCTGCTCCTCCTTTCTAGTATTCTAATTAGAACTTTTGTATCAATATTCATTAGGGAAATTGGTCTATAGACCAATTCTTTCTCATTTTGCTCTCCTTGGTTTAGGTATCAAAGCCATGTTTCTATCACAGAAGGAAAAACTTTTCCCCTATTTTTCCAAATAGCTTATATAATATTGGAATTGATTATTTTTAAGATATTTGGTAGCATTCACTTGTAAATCCATCTGTCCTAGTAGGGAAAATTTATTATTATAAATATTTTTTATTTTAATAAAAATTATTTATTTTTAACAATTTTATTATAATTATTATAAATATAAAAATAGGGAACAATTTTTGAAAATAAACTTCATATTGAGAAATAGCTTCCTTCCTGTGGTGGTGGTGGTGGTGGAGGGTTTACAATGCCCTTATTTTCCTATCTTTCTGAGTTATATAAAAAGATAAGCTCCCTTGGGAAAGACATAAGTGAGCACAAAATTCACATTTGTTCACTTGGTGCTATCCCTAAAATCCCCAGGTAGGCCAACTCTGTGATTTTCAGTTGAAAGGCAACATAGAATCCTCGAAAATGTTCTGACTCAGGAGTCTGAAGAACTATGTGAGACTTCAGGCAAAGTGATCTAACCTCTCAAGGCCTCAGTGTCCTCATCGGGGGTTGTCCTAGATGACCTCTTCAATCATTCCAGTACAGAGATTATGAGTTGTAACTCTTATATTTTAGAGATGAGGAAGATCAGTCACCAAGGGTAAAGTGATGTAGTGAAAGAGCCATAATTCTAATGCATCTCTTTGGACTCTAAATCCAAGGTTCTTTCCACCAGACCATGCTCACACTTCAATTCAAATATTTAGTAGGGATCTGGGATATACTAAGAATACTATGAAGATAGCAACCTGTTTTTTCAATATTAAAAGGAAAGAAATGACAAAGATTGGGAAGGAGTGATTAAAATAACCTAACCTTTGCTTAGTCACAGAGACCTGTCTTACAATTATAGCTGGTACCCAACAGCTAACTTAAGACCATGCCTGGCCAATGAGTAATTTTTGTTCCCAATCAAATACTTACTTCCTTTTTCTGATTATTGGGCCAGGGTAAAATAAAGCTTGTTAGAGCAATGACATTTTCTGGTTCCTGAAATTTAGTTATACCAAACATATCAGAGGTACGTCTGGGCCTTATCACAAATGAGAAAAGCATCATTTGGCTTGGGGGTCCATTTTGGCTGGTTTCTTCCTGCTGTTCTCAAAGCCCCTGACTTTCCATTCTATCTCCAAACTTATTGGCCTTTTGTTATAACCCTGTAGAGTTCTATTCTCTGATTCCCAAAGTAACAATTAAGAAATTGCTAATTTAATACCTATTAATCATAATCATACCCAGCAATGTGATATATAGATATTTAATGAGTTTCTTTTACTATTGCAGAAAATCATAATTGCCTTGACATATAATTTCTAAAACTGGAATTAGATCACAAATAAGAGGAAAACGTGATATAAAGTATATGAATCCTTCAAGGAGATCCATGATCTTATTGATATGGGTATGAACTCCACCCATAAGTGTAGATTCCAACCCACCCATGATTCTTCAGTGTGACTCTTATTCATGTCATCCCATGGCTCCTCCAGTAGGGATCTCCCTAATTGGCTGGAGGCTTTCCTCTACATCTTTTAACATTTGAGATATTGAGTAAGAGCTCTGGCCCCGGAGTCAGGAGAATCCGGGATCAGTCCCGGCCTCAGATACTTAACATCTGCACAAAATAACTGGCCGTGTAACCTGGGGCAAGTTACTTAACCCCAATTGCTTTTTTAAAAAAAGCACTTGAGATATTGGCACAAAACTTGAGCTACTCATTGATTCTCTTTCATGCCCCTTCCATGACTGGTCCACTTCTGTTTCTGGCCATATAGGTGATGTTTCCTTAGTGATGTTTTCCCTAAAATTGATTTGACTCCACTTCCCTCAGGCTCCTCTCCCCTGTTTGAGGGACCAAGGCAGTGGTGTACTACACTCCTTCCAATGCCTTCCTTAAATAACTCTACTTTGCATCTGCTGCCCTGCCTGCTTTCAACTCCACAGAACAAGATAATCTCATGCTCAGTACCCCTGGTATCCATTCTCTCCCCACTCTGCTTTCTGGTCTCCTTTTGTGTGTTGTCTGCCTTTGTAGCAGCTGAGGGTGCTATCCTCATCCTCGATTATTTCCCAGAGTAGAGACACAGGAAAGGGTCCAAGTACTCATTTTTGGAGCCCCAGGCCTGAGAAAAGACACTTCGTCAAGATCTGCCATCCTCAGAATTTAAATGTAACTGTCTTTTTACCAAGGTACTTGAGCTCTGTCTTCCTATGATATGCAGACATTGGGTGCCTGAAGGAGCCAGAGGGATAACTTTTCTTTAGGCATTAAGCATTAAAAAGCAATAATTAGGATAGAGTACTAAGGGCTTCACCCCCAGAGCATGGACATTTAGATAGGATTGCCACAATTTCTTCAGCTTTGTGGATACACAGACATAATGGGGCCTACAAGTTGTCTGCAAGAATAATTAGTTAAGAGAGGAAGTTCATTTGCAAATTGTTCAGAGCAAATGTCTGTGGGTATCAACATTATTCGTAACCCTGGACAGGGAACTAAGGTCTCTCCCCACACCAGGACCTCCCCCAGAGGTCATTTTGTCTGTAAGAGTTGAATTTCAGGATCATTTTAGAATATTGCTTTCCCCGGGTGTTAGTTATATTGTTGGTTCAGATATACGACACACGGAAAACATCAGTATGGATACCAAGTATATCTCATAACTCGGTATATGCAATTAGTGAGTATTCACTCCATCAATGAACACACCGTGTACCTCTCATCAATCTTCCTCTTTTCTGAGCTGATTCCAGTCTCAGAAGCAATATGTCAAAAGGATCATTAGCCCTGAGATTGTAAAAGAAATTGATCAAGCGTTTTCTTTCTGGGCTAGAAAGTGATATAAAAGGTAATGGTGTTCTAGGGCTGCCAACTCAGGCGATCATTGCTAAACCTGAAGAAATCACCAAATACTACCCTCCTGTACTCTCTATGCAATGGCAAGGGCAGTCAAGACAAACTGTATGAACCTGCAGTTAAGTGATACCAGAGGCCCTTCAAGCACAGGTGGAAATATTCAGTCATGCATGTATGGGGGCTGAAAGTAGGGAGACAGAGGAATGAGGAGTCAAGAAAGATGAGAGACAAAAGTATGAGGGAAATCATGGGGTTGTCTTGGAACTACTCCTTAGGATCATAGCTGTAGAGTTACAAGATACTTAGAGAGCACAGAGTCCAATTTCATTCATTTTACAAATATGGAAACTGAGGTCCAGAAGTGACCTACCAAGATCTCCAGTGATCAGATTCCAAATCTAGAGGTCTTCCCCCCCACACACACACACATGACATGTTATCCTTTATCTTCCTAAGTTTTATACCTTCATCTAATACTGAAAAGGTGAGCCATATACAGAGGAGAATGAGAACAGTAGAGAGACTGAAGACCAAGTTACTTGTCATTCAGTTGAAGTTACTGAGGAGACTGAGGCTGGAGAAGGTGAAATAGGGGAGATTTGCTCTTGGGCTTCCGGTGCCCCAAAGAGATATTATGTGCAGAATGACATGTTCTGCTTGGGCCCAAGGGGAAGAACTAGGAGGGTCTGGAATTAAAAGACTATGAGGATGTAATTTAGGTCTTTGCTCCTTTAGAAGGTGTGGAGAAGGATTTCAATGAAACCTGATGGAATTGTAGGGTGATTAGCCATTATCTGGATCTTTTGTGTTCTTGGTTTAAAAAAAAAATAATAAGGTAACTAACTTGGAGTTACTCACGGGAGAGGGTCAAGAAGACAGCTAACTATGAAGAAAAAATAGCTCTTCACTTTTTCTATCATTCATCTTCCAGGGTCCAGTCAAGTATGATGAGATGTTTCTCTTCCCCACCCCCTCCAAAAAAAACCACCCAATTACCTGACAATAGTGACATATAGTGGAGTCCTCATACTTGGAAGACAAGAAGTTCTAAAGGGATGAGACATTGGGCTGACAAATGTGTATTAGCCCCCCCAAATGTCCCCATTCTCCCCCTCCTATTGAACAACATGAATTCTAAAAAAACAAATTTCCAACTGTGTGATCCTCTAATATGTGCAATCATCCCCAAGATTTTACTGTAGTGGGAAAAACAAACTCCTGAGCCCCTCCCCGCTTGTAATTGTATCCTGGACGTCCCTATAATTCTTGAAAATGGCAGACACTGAAAACTTTTTGCTTCTCAGGTCACTCACACACACACACACACACACACACACACACATCTATAGCCACAAAAGAAATAGTAGGAGTGGCAGGGGGGAAAAATAAGGTAAATTTTCACTTTTATTGTGACAAGGCACAATATATCCTGGGTCGAGCAGATGTTCTGACTCACTGAATTGGATAATTTGCAGACATTCGCAAAGTGAATAAAGATATGATCTAAGTTACAGACTGATGATGTGAATTAAGCATGAAAAGAAGAAGAGGCTTTAGGATGGGTGAGCTGGCTGGTGCTGAAATCCCTCGCAAGCATGAGGGAGGCACGAAGCATGCTTTGAAGAAATACTGTCTAGCTTGGGATTCCATAGCAGAGTGTTCCCCAGTCACACCCTGCCCTCGGCAGAAGCCCAGTCTCATTCATGAGGAAGGACTGAATGTATCTGTACACATGTCTTCACAGAGAGGAGGATATGTTCCTTAAGGGCGGGATCCCAGTGATGTAGAGGATCGCCATTGGATGCCTCCAGTCAAGGTCATACCAAGCAGGTACTGAACGATTTTCATTTTCCAGTGACTTTGACTTTGGATCAACTTTCAACTTATATTAGCTTGAGCATCAGTTGCCATGAGGTCATATATATTAGGAACTGGACTGGATCTCACTGGTCACCTAGTCCAACCCCCTTCATTTGGCAGATGAGGCCAAGGGAGTTGGAGAGATGAAGTGATCTGCCTGTGGTCACACAGGTCACAGAGGCAAGATCTGAATCCAGGTCTCCAGACTCCATATCAGTACTGTTTGCACATACATCCTTCACCTACCTCACTCTAATCAAATTCCCAACAACCAAGCATTTATTAAACATCTACTCTGTTCCAGGCACCTTGCTAGGTGCAGACATTCCTCTGCCCTCCAAACCTGCAGATGGGAAAAAGCAGAGAGGGTTAACCTGAGTATGTTGAATATCTATCTTACCTTTATGGCTGGATTTTGTTTATTTTTGCTATTTATCAAAAAATTTTTCCTTCCCTTACAGGATATATTTATCTTTATTTTTCACTCTTATCTGATCAGCAAAACAGAGAATAGTTCTCCAAATATAAAATCTTGGAAATGTAGGTCCTTGCAGACTTGGTTGGTACAGTCATTGTCCCTAATCAAGAACCCAGCAAACATTTGGAAAACAAGGCTTGTACTGCAAATCAGTACTCACTGTTCTTAAGCTTGTCTCTCTCCATAATGAGTTATTAACTCTATGGGGAAGTAACCAAGAGTATTTAGAAATGTGATTTGTGAGAGTGACCCATGAAAAACACAAGGTCCATTGATGTAAGTTGTACAGGTTTCCAACCCATTATCAGCCAGATTTTCAGATCATTTTTCTCCTTGATATAAGTTTATGCTAGAACTGTCCCAATGGTAGCAGGTGGCATCAACTGATAGAAAACTTGGGTCCCACTTCCAGGCCAGCATTTTTGTCCGATTTTCTGCGCTGATCTGGATTCAGATGCATCTAAAGACAGCATCCTTAGCCCTCTAAGGGGTATGTCACATGTTAACTAATGGATATTATTCTTGTCAATCACATGGATATCAACTAAAGTCCTAGAAGGTTGCTCCCACTCTTCCCAGTGAAGGAGAATTTTAAAAATTCATTTTAAAAAAGTTATTTTTTATTTATGTCTCTGAGACATCATTTAGAATAGAAAATTTCCATTATCAGTTCAGTTACTGAAGTTCTGCTTCTTAACATCCTAGGACAGAGACAGCAAGTAACTTGCCTAGCCAGGTTCCAACAGCCAGTGATGTCAGAACTGGGACATGAACCTAGATTTCCTGGCTATAAACCAGCTCCCTATCCATAACCCCATGCAGCCTTTCTTACAGTTTCCCTCATTGGTAAAATAAGGTAGTTGAACCAAATGGCTTCTGAGGGCCGTTCAAGATGTAGGTCTAGGATTTTATGACTTACTGAGGCAAAGTCATCTTCTACCAGTACCGCTTCCTTACACATTCTCTCTATTCAGGCAAGGTAATCTGCCAGCTTTACCCCATACAGAACATCCTATCTCCTGACTCCTTCTTCTGAAGCTTCACACAATGATCTCCCAGAACTGGAATGTACTCCCTCCTCACCTCCATAAGACCTTTCTCAATTCTCTCAGTCCCAGTTGTTAGCATTTTCTCCTTCCTGGATTTTTCTATGTGCTTTGTATTTAATTACTTATGGGCATGGTATATCCTCTCACCCCTACCTCCAATAGAACATAAGTCCTTTGAAGAAAAGGGCTGTTTTTCTTCATCTGTGTCCCTAGTATCTAGAACAAAGCTTTGCAATCATCAAAGAAAAGAGTCATTAAGCACCAGCCAGAATCTGTCTTGGGGCTAGGACACAAAAGCAAAGGGAATCAGTCCCTACCCTTAAAGACTTTCCAATCTATATGGGAAAAACTAAGTCTATATATCAGTCCTAGTGAGAATAGATACAAGATGATTTGGGAGGAGATAGTCGGAGTTGGGGGTTGAGATCAGGAAAGGTTTGATATAGAAAGGAAAGACTGATCTGAGCCTTGCAGGAAAATTGCATGTAGGAGGTGCTTAACAAATCATTATTGAATTGACCTTTGGGTGGTCAGAGCTGAAGTCAACCACCTTTGATCTTTTCCCAGACTACTAACTATGCTCTCATCCCTCTGTTGCCTTTAGTCATATCCCGAGAGAAAAAAATCATAAGATCAACAGCATCTGTACAAATATAAGGCATCCCTTTGGTGAATATCCTGATCTGGACATACTTTTTAAAAAAGTCTTAGAAAGAAAAAAATTCTAATGTTACAGAAATTCTTGCTCTGAACTGTAATCTGCTTTAGTAACCTGGGTAATGTTTTATCCAGTGTTCAAATCCCAGATGCATTGAATGAAATGTATGCACAGTGAACCAATAGACTGCTTTTGATCACAGCACCGAAACTCATTTGGTGTCCATGGGAATCTAGCACAGCCTGGCAGCATTGAAGGAAAAGAAACACTTGGTATTTAAATGCATAAGGAGCCTTTCAAGATTCTCTCGTTTGAAGTCAGTCTAGAAAAGTAGATTAAAAATACCTGACACGTGGCATGCTTTGTCAAGAGGTTAAGTCAGCAAGCAACACCACCTGGTCCATTGCAAGACCCATCCTCTCGCAGGCCCATCTGCCACCAATGGCCCAACTCTTCCATCTCCTGAATGCTTCCTAAATGGTCAATCAGTTATGAAAGTGAATTCTATGTATATGGAACTGTCTTATGTTTCCCTTTGGAAACTGAAAAGGATTGTGAGATCACAGAATCACGGCTTCTCAGGGTTGAAAAGAACCATAGCAGGATATGGAGTACAGTCCATGCGTGAACAAGAATCCCTTCCACCAGCACCTGCAGATGAGCATCTCCTCTAGCAAAAGTAGCCATCTGAGTTAGCGTTCTTCTCCCGAAGCCCTCAGTGCCCATGATATTGTGGGGATGCCTCTCTTGGAGGGCTGCTGGAGGAAGCTTTGTTCAGCAGAGACCTTTGCTTTGGGATTTCTCTAGCCTTTGAGCTTGGGAGCTGAGCCCCAAATTGGAGCACCTTTGTTCTGCCTGTGCACCTCTAATATCCACACATCCATGTCATACCTATGTGATCTTCCTTGGTAAAATCCCAGGACCTAGGACACCCAGAAAGAATGCTGGCCCTTAATCAACTCTCATTTGATTGCTAGAAGAAATCTCTTCCTCCTCAAATTCCCCCAGAGCTCTCTGACTATCTTTTGTCCCCATCACAAGATCAAAACATCTGAAGCTAGAAAGGATCTCAGAGGTCATCCAGTCTAAGGCTCTTAATTTCAAATGAAGAAAATAGAGCACAGAGATGTTAAGTGATTTATCCAAGGTCATACAGATGATCAAGTAACAGCTGAGATTAGAACACAAAACCAGGACAACTTAAATGGTGCACTAGTGTCTCTGCTCCTACAGATAAGATCCTTGAGGGCATAGATTCATTTGGGGTTTGTTGGGTCTTTTGAGGGGTGGGAAGATATGGAGGCACATTTCTTGATTGCATCAGCTCACTGTAGACTTGGCTCCCTTTGCCCCTAGATTCAAACCTGAGGGCTGGTTCATAGCAGTGAGCTCTCTAGATTCTCAGGAGACCCTAAGGCTGGCCCAAAGAGAAGTGGGGATCAAGGGGAGGGGCAGTCACTCCATGCTGTCTTGGCAAATGAGTCTTGGTTGGTGAGACACAAAGAAGGCAAATATCCAAGGGGGAGGTGACAAAGTCTCAGAGTGAGAGAGATGAGAAGAAAGTGACCAAAAGTGCCAACAAATTTGGAGAATGAGTAAAGAGCCTCGAGGTTGGTTGTGGAAAGTGAGGGATGAGGCAGGGAACTGCACCCTCCCAGCCATCAACAGACTCCAACTCAGCCAGCCTGGTATGAGTAAGAGACCATCACCAGGGAAGGCAGAGGCGGAGGACTTGGTGCAGACATCTGGGCAGGGAGGCCTCAGCATCCAGACAAAAATGTGTGACAAATAAGATCTAAAAAAAAGAGAGGAATGAGTACAGGACAGAAGGATCAGGGCCAACAAGGAAAGATTGATCAGCAGACATTTAGCAAAGAGAAGCAGCAGGCAAAGTGGCGTGTGTATTGGGCTGGGAAGGGAGGGTGTGCAGTTAACTAAGGGAAGGTCTCTGACCTTGGGGAAGTTACAACTTGGATCAGGGGATGGGATAAATACCCTCAAAAAATGCAATGTTTTTGGTTTGTATCCTCAGTGCCTAACATACCACTCTACACAAAGTACTGTGATTAGACCTGCACACCCCAAATGAAAATCAACTCTTTTAATTCTTTATCTTTATTTTCTCAGCATTTCACATAGTGCCTTGTACATAGTAGGCACCTAATAAATGTTTGTTGGGTTGTGCCGTTGGACACTAGGGAGCATATTTCTCACACCTGTCATACAACAAGTGCCTAATAAATGCATGTTGGACTGGATTGTTGGAAACCAGACAATATTTTACATGGCGCAAGCATACTGATGGATGGCACATAGTAGGTGGTTAATACATAATGCTTGATTGATATGCTGAGACATCATTTCCCACAGATATTCCATACAGACAATGCAAGCCATGGGAGAGAGTGCTCAAAGTAGACTAGAGAGAAGTAGGTAAGCCTTGAAGGACAAATCAGGCTCAGGTAGGCAGAAAAAGCGAGAGTTACAAGGGCCAAATTGTCTAGGTCGAGTGCAAAGAAGCGGCAGACACACGGGGTGGTTAGCTTAGAGAAGCCTCAAGAGGAGAGAGCATAGCTGTCTCCAAATATCTGAAAAGCTATAACATGGAAGGATTGGATTTTATTTTTCCTATTTGGCACCACAGAACAGAACTGTAAGTAATCTGTGTCAGTTGCCAAGAAGCAGATTTAAGGGAAGCTAGATTTAAGGAAAAATCTTCCTACTAATTATAGCATGTTGACAGTCAATATGCCAAGGCCTGGACGAAGGAGGTGTGTCTGCCTTCCAAGGACCATGGATCCACTCTGCACCCAGGCCTGTGACCTGTCAAAGCTGCCCAGGATATACACTGGACGAAGCTCCCATGCTTGCACACTGATCCCAGCACACCTCCAAGCTACATCACAGTGTGGTAGATGCCCCAGGGTTGGTGCCCCAGGGTTTGCCTTCAGACTGAGTCTTATACCATTGTCCCTCCCCTACTTCGAAGACCCACTAAGGCCAATGTAGGGAATTTTAAAAACACATTTAAAACAATAATAAATTGACCCTAGCTCCTATATCTTTGTCACAAAATATTTGGGCCAGAAGGACCTTTTAACTACTTGGTCCAACTCCTCCATTTTTTTTACTAGTAAAACCAATAAAAAGAAACTACATTGTGGCACAATAACATAATGGAATACTATTGGGCTGAAAGAAATAATGAATAGGAGAAATTGGAGAAAATGTGGGAAGACTTATTTGAACTGATACAGAATGAAGTATGCAGAGTTAAGAGACCCAGTAAATATGATGAAAAAAATAGTCTGAATACAGCACTAAAAAACTAGTCAAAGTCAAATTAATTACAATGGTCAATCTTGGTGCCAGAGAAGAGATAATGACATGTGCTTCCTCTTCTTGGCAAAAAGGTAGGGGCCTACAGGAGGGGAATGTTGCATATGCCATGGGACAGTCTTTTCATCCTTTGGTTTTGTTTCAGTATTTTGCTTTCTTATGAGGGAAATTTCAACAGGAAAGTGGAAGATATAATTATAAAAGATTTATATAAAAACTTAGAGACATTGATAAAACTTTTTTAAGCCTGTAGAAAGAAGGCTGCATAAAACTGCTCATAAAACCCACAGGAACTTTGGAGAACAAAAACAAAACATGTCATCAGGAAAATGGATGATAGAGAAGAAAATAGGGTAGTGGTGATAGTGAAGGGCCCATGTGCTCTATGGTACCTTCAGAAAAAAGAAGCAAAGTAGCCTTCTCATTTGGTGGGTAGGCTCCCTCTATGGCAAACTGATAGAAAGATACGGACCAGAGCTACACAGAGTGGTTTCCCAATGTTTATTAGGGGGACTAATCAGACAACTGAGGACAGATTGTGAGGGTCTTTGAATATAGACAAAATCCTAAGGCCAGTACATAAGGCTGGCTGGCTGTTGTCCTTCGTTCTCCAAGAGGACCAAAATGACATCACTATGCTACGATCCAGCTTCAGTGTGTCCGACTGTGACTGATCAGACCAATCCGAGCTTGAAGTGCTCTGCCACAGGTCAGGCACAAATAGTCTGTATGAACATTCGGGGTGGCAACATGAGGCAATGAGAATTCATAAGCATTTATGAGTAAAGGAGAGAAAGGATGCATGGAAAGAAAACTATGCATGAAAAAGCCATGCAGAAGAAAAAGAACTTCATGTGGAGAAACAGTCTGAAGTTTTTCATTGAGAATGACTTCATGGGCAGCCACAGAACACTGTATACAGCAACATTGTGCAATCATCAACTGGGAGCGACTTCACTATTCTCAGCAATACCATGATCCAGGACAGTTCTGAAAGACTCATGATGAAAAAATGCTATCCACCTCTAGAGAAGGTACTGATGGAATCTAAATGCCAACTGGATTATATTTTTTCAACTTTATTTTCCTTGGCTTTTGTCTGCTTTTTCTTTTGCAACGTGGCTAATATGAAAATGTTTTCCATGACTGCACACATATAATCTATATCAAATTGCTTGCTTTCTTAAGGAGCAGGGGAAGGGAAAACAGGAGAGGTTAGAACTTATTTTTTTATATGCTAAAAATGCTAAATGCTAAAAATTTGCTTTACACGTCAAGGAGGAAAAAAATTCGGATACAAAGAAAGAATATAAGCTCCTTGAGATCAGAGAATATTTGACTTCTATCTGTATGCATGACTTGCATTTAGCACTGTACCTGGAACATAGTAAATGCTTAATAAATATTTTAACGATTTAAAAAAGAGATAGAGACAATCATTCATACTCTTACATCAACCTATCCTTACTCTACCTCCGATTGCTGAGGAAAATAGTTTTATAATCTTACATTTTTTTCCCCAGGTACCAAGCACTATGGTCCATGATCTTATCCAGTCATCACAGATACCCCATGACAGAGGTAGTATAAGCTGTTTTGAAGATGAGGAAACTGAGGCTTAAAGAAGTTGACTTGTTCATAGATGCACAGCTAGGAAGAGACAGAGTCAGGACTAGGACTCAGAACTTTTGGCTCAAATGCTGACAGACACTGCCCTAGGTACTGGGAATACAGTGACATCAATGAAGCCAGCACCGCCCTCAAAAGACAGGATGAAATGGTATGCACAGGGACTAAGGAAGCTGGTTTAGCTGGAATGCAAAGTGGATAAGGTAGTGTAATGTGAAATCAGTCTAGAAAGATAGACTGGAACCAGACTATGAAGGGCTTTAATGGCCAAAAAGAGAAGTTGGCAGCACAAATATATAAGATCAAAAGCCATTTCCCAAATAGATAAGGCTTGGTCAAAGGATATGAAGAGCTTTCAAAAGAAGAATTGTAAGCTACAAATGACCACATGAAAATAGACTCCAAATCACTAATAGTAAGAGAAATGCTCATTAAAACAACTCAGAAATTTCATTCCATATACCAAAAATTGGCAAAGGTCATAACCCCCAGAAATTGGAGCAGTAAATGTTGGAAGGACTATGAGAAATTAGGGTCACAAATGTACCATTGTTGAAACTGTTCATTAGTCCAACTATTCTCGATAGTGATTTGAAATTGTACAAGAAAAATTAGTAAAATATTAATATCCTTTGATTTAAGGTACTCACTCCTGGGCATACATCTCACGGAATTGGAACAGAAAAAGATGTTGCATATATACCAAAATATTCATTTTGGTGGTAAAAAAAAGATTTAGAAATAAAGTAGATGCCCGTCACTTGAGATATAGCTAAAACTCTTTTGGAGGGATAAGGAAGGGGAATCTATGATCGTACTTGTATAGTGAATCTTGCTAAGAACTCCATTTACCAATGCACATTGATGCCTGTTCTGAAATTCTAGTCTTAGAAAGTAGTCTATTTAGATAGTGATCTTTGAAAGAAAAAGTAGTTACATGATAACTTTATTATATAATTAAAATAGCAAGTTGTACATAATAGATTTGCGGTTTCATATGCAATGATATTTTTTTATTCTACTCTGTTATAGAAATGCTTGTTTTATTTAAGTTTAGAATTTTAAAAAAAGACTAGCCCAGGGTCACACAGCTAGCATCTGTCAGAGGGGGGCCTAGAATCTAAATCATCTTGATTCTGAGACCAGCTCTTTAGCCACAATGCCATGCTGGCATTGTGAATATCATTGTGTAGTAAGAAGCGTCTTAGTGAAGCCCCTCTTTGTGTGGCCAGTGAGGGAGCTTAACATAGGTCTGTGGTCAAGTCTGAGGCTTTTGGTTTCAGGTTCCTTTTTGACCTCCCCTCCCTTGTATGCTCTACTCTTTATAGCAAAAACTCACTCAAAGTAAAACAAAAATTAGTTAAGTTTTATCTGGAGACAGAATTCTTTATAAAAATGCAAATAGTAAATGAACAAAGTTTAAATGGCGCAGGAAACTCCCATGAGTGGCAATGCCAGTTGGCCAGGCAGTAATGGGCTAGGGGAGAGAGAGCAGAAAAGAGGTAACTTCACCATGCCCCGAAGTGTAACAAGCAGGTAATCCAGGACAACAGCAAAATCTGTACAGGTAGATCATTCCTTAAGTGGGTCATTGAGTCAGACGAGTCTCTAGCTGCTCATGATTATATTCAGTTAGGGCTAGCAGCCCTTCTTGTCTGTGCAGAGTACAGAAGAACCTGGGCTTCCCCAGTCCCTGTCCCTCATTCCTTCTGCTGTCCCCTTCCTCCTCCCATTATCATTCAGTTCCTCCTTCCCCTCATAAAGAACTATACTTGCCATCTGCTCCCCTGCTAATAAGAAGCTATAGGAGGAATTCAGAGAAATATGGGCAGATGTGTATAAACTGATGCAGAATGAACCAGACAGAACCAAAAGAAGAAAACACATGAGTACAATAATGAAAAACAAACAAAATATCCCTAATGGGAAACTTTATAGACATTGTCAGGTGTGATCAGGTTTTTTCCATTGTTTCTGTTACAAGGAAGGGTTTTAATCTAGGTGCAGGTGGGGGAAGGAAGGAATATTTCTCTCTAAAAATTATTGAATGAAAAGGTAAAAAATAATACAAGGGAGAAAGGGGGAGACAGAGAGAGGTTTGCATTTTAGAGACCACTAGATGACATGCTGGATAGAGTGATGGACCCAGGAAGACCCAGATTCAAATCCTGCTTCATATATTAGCTAGTTGTGAGACCCCCCCAGGCAAGTCCATTAATTTTTCAATCTCAGTCTCCACTTGTGTAAAAGGGAAATAATTACAGCAACTTCCTCACAAGATTGTCATGATGACCAAATCAGATAATTTATGTAAAGCAATTTCCAAATCTCAGAGTGCTCAGTAAATGTTAGCAATCATCCTGGAAACCACAGCGAGGCACCAAAGCTCCTTGGAATGGCGGTGATGTGGATGAGGTCAAACAAGTGTTTCCAGCATAGGAGTCTTTCCCATCTCTCTTAATGCTAATGTCTTCCCTCTGTGATTATTTCCAATTCAGCCTGACTATTTCTCATTCATAAATAGTTATTTGCCTATCATCCCCATGCCCTCCCCCCCGTCAGATTGTAAGCTCCTTCCTAGCAGGGTTTGTTTTTGTTTTCTTTGTTTGATTAGGGTTGGGGGGGATTGGTTCATTTGTTTCTTGTACCTCCAGTGCTCAGCACAGTAGCTGGCACATAGTAGGGTCTGAATAAATGAAGACTTACAAATCTGCAAAAAACTCAGGCAAGGAAGTATTAGAAGGAACATTTTGGAGGAACTGAACTTGACAATCGGGATGCTCCGTCATGTCATGATAATAGTTCATATTCATTATCATCATCATCATCACTGGAAATAAATGTCTGCTCCAAATCAATCTAAGTAATTTCAGTCAGCTCACTTCTGTGATTCCAACTTTAGTTTTCTCAGACAATGTTGACTGTGGGACTTTAAGAAGCAGCAAGGTTTGGTTTGTTTTTCACTGTGTCAACCACCTTTCTTCTGTGGTCTGAGTTAACAAAAAAGTCCATGTCATGCAAAAATTGAAGAAAGAAAAATATCAAGTAAGAGGAGTGGTAGAGGTCTTTTGTTCTGAACTGACAGGAGTCTATGTCTCTCATTATCCAAGGCAGTGTGATTCTGAGAAAACAGTTGTGGATTTGGGGCTTGAGGACCTGGGTTCAAATCCTGTCTCTGCTAGTCACTACCTATGGGACCTTGAATAAGTCACTTCCTTAGGTCTTAATTTCCTCATCTATAAAATGGAATGGATTGAATGACGCACTAGTTCAAGCTCTGATGAGATGAGCAGGCAAAACGTCTGTCTCTTTTAGCCCTGCTCCTCTTTGGAACATTAGGTACAATAGAAAGAGCACCATTGGCCTTGGAATCAGAGGAGGAGGGTTTGAATCACATCCTGGATGCCTACTGTCTGTGTGACCTTGGACAATTCACTTAAACTTCTGTGGAACAGTGTATAAAAAGAGGAGGTTGGGGTAAGTAGCCTCTGAGGTCCCTTCCAGTTCCATCCCATTGGAGCAGATCAATGTCACCCTGGTGAGCTACTTTGGCCATCCAGCTAATGACAAGGGCCAGGCTTGGCCCTCCCTCTTTTCTGGATGCTGCCATACAGTCCTAAATGGGAGCAGACCAGAACACTGAGAGCCTTAGCCTACTACTCTCTGAACAAAGTGATCTAAAATAAGCAGAAAGGTGTTACTCCTAACTGGAAGAGGCAGCATCCAACAGCTAAGTAAAAAGAAATCATAAGAAGTTATCTCATAAATTGTAAAATGACTGGATATGTTTAGAACCATTGACAGGATAGCAAATGCCAGATCTTGTGCTAACTTGGTTCCAGGTTTGCAAATAAAATGGAAGAAAGAGGCTTTTAAATGCATTAATGAACCAAGATAAATAAGATTGATTGTCTGTAGGACAATTAACTAACTTTCTATTTCACCATCATGACATCCCAGACACTAAATCATTCCAGACGCTAGGTCAAACATCATCTCTGTACAGGAAACAGTCTTTCATGCCCTCATTTCTCTGCAGTAGCTTGTTTTTGGTCAATATTGTTCATTGTTATGTGACCAGAATTGGGGAGGAAGAGAAGGGGGAAACCTGCCACGCATTAAACAAAAGCACACAGACCTTTGCAAAGGTCGAGTTTTCTTAATTACTCATTACTTTGACAGGTGAATTTTTTAAAACCTTGTTTGAAATATGCTCTCTGTGCCTTCGCCCCCATTCCCTGTGATTTTCATAATGCCTCAGAGATTTGGAAAGTTCCTGAAGCTCCAGATATACACACACTCCTGGTCCTCTGAGTTATCTGTACCTGGAAACTCCCCATCAAAGTCCCCTTTTTCTGATGTAGTATCATGTATATTGAAAAGAATATCCCTTCAAGATTCGTGTGCCTGCACGCTGCATTTGCATGTGTGTAAGTAAACAAGTGTCCCTGTCCAGAAACACAAGGTTTGTGCCTGTACTGGGGGTGTGTTTATACAGGGATGGAGAGGGACACTTCCTTCCCTTTCTTTTCTAGCAAGGATTTAACGTAATTAGTGCTGCTTTTTCCCCTTCCTACTCAGTCTCTTTCCTCCCCCATCCCCCAATCCTATTTCTCTCAGGATATGCATTTTCCCAGTCATTCAGTGCCATGTACTAACCCCGGCTCTCTTTGAAACCAGAGCCCCGGAGACTCTAGAATAGAGAAACCATCCCACCTCACCCTGAGTGCCATTCCCAGTTCTCCTGTCCAGTCTCTAGGAACTAAGCTCCATGTTCACCAGTTCCCAGCTTTCAGTTCTGTGGTTGACGGAGAAATGAAGTTGCCTTTTTCCAAAGAGATCACCGTGTAAGGATCTTCCTGACAAGAAGCAAGGCCATGCACTCCAAGCAGCCTCGAGGACTGGTGTCTCCACCTGTTTCTCTACATCTCTGATTTCCTACAGAAACACCCTCCCACCCCCTCAGCCTGCTGCGAGGCTGGACATCCTGACTCAGTTACCCTCATCTCTTCCTCTCCCTCTCTCTCCTTCTCTCTCCCCCCTCAAGAAGCCCGTATCTGGGCGAATAGCTTGGATGGCCGAAGCCTCGAAAGGGGAAGATGTCGAGTATCCCTCCCTCCCATGCAACACGTTGGAGGCAACAACTTTTCAATCTCTACTCTTTTCTACCACAGGCCTTTGGATAGGGGGCAGGAGACAGAAGGATGCTTGGCGCCGGCGCTCTGGGTCCTGGATGCCCCTGTCCAATGGGCTCCACCTGCCTAGCAGAAAGGGTGCTGGTAGCTAGAACCCAGCAGGGGAGAGGACCGAATTCCCACGATTGGACAATCAGTCCTGGGAAGAGGGCGGAGGAAGGAGATGGGGCATCAGACCCAAAGGGAAGCCTCTCCTGGCCCCTGCCCAAGCTCTGCCCCGACTGAGTGGAGGGAGGCACAGCTCAGGAACACTCACTCACCTTTCCCAGCGGCAGCTGCCTCCAATCCTCTTCTGCAGGGAACTGGGGGGAGGATCACCCTAACTTCTCCTTCCCCCCGATGCCATCTTCCCAGGGCTCTAGGAACTGAACCCGGAGTGGAGTGGAAGGGGGTGCGTAAAGTTGCCTGGGCGGCTCCCGCTGCCTCCGGGACTCCAGCTCATGCCCCGTCTCTGGGGGTTAAGGAGAGCCCCGCTGGGGTAGGATTGGGACCCTGACTGGAACCCGGGTTGAGCTTCTCTGTGCGTCTCAGGGAGCCAGTAAGCCAGCTAGGGAGAGAGATAAGGAGGGAGACAGCCAGGGCTGCGCGCCTCTGCCTCTGCCGCCGGGCGCCTCTGCCGGGGGACGCGGGAAGCTCGTGCGGGAGGGCGGCTCCGAGGAGGGAGGGGAAGGAGAGAGGGAGGGATGGAGGGAGAGAGAGAAGGATGGAGGGAGAGAGGGAGGGGGAGGGAGAGAGGAGGAGGAGAGCGGAGGAGGAACGGAGGGCGGCAGCCTAGTCCGGGAGGCCGGCAGCGAAGGGCGCCCGCCCCAGCGAACAGCGGCTCAGGAGGGATGGGCGGAAGGACTGACCGACTGACCGACCGACAGACCGAGGGAGCCGCGAGCTACGGCGGCGGCCAGCTGGGTTGGGTGGGCTAAAAATAGCAACCCCGCGGAAAGAGGGGGAGGGGGGAAAGAAGGGGGAGAGGGGAAGAGGGAGGGGGAGAGGGGAGGAGGGAAGGAGGGGATGGAGTTCAAGCCCCGCCCTGCCCTGGCGGGGTGGCCTTTACACCAACCTGAGGAGGCGTGGGGTGGGGCGCTAGCTTGGAGCCCGGGGGGCCGGCAGGAGTACATTCCCGGGGACGCCTGGGGGACTCGGAAGCCCAGCCCTGGCCCGGAGGGGCAGGAGAGAGAGGGAGCACGGGAGAGGAATGGGGGGAAGGGGGGGTGGGGAAGGTTGGGATGCTCTGGGAAGGACTGATTCCCAGAGGAGAAATCCGACAGCCAAAGCTGGGTCGCGTGTAGAGCGGCAGGTGGGAAGGGGGCTGGGCGTGCATGTAGACTAGAAACGAGTGGGGAGTTGGGGATGGGTGTAGACGAGAGACTGGGAACTGTGTGCAGGGGTCGAGTGTAGACCAGAGACAATTGGGCTCAGGGCGGGTGAACGAAAGAGGCAGGTCGGGAGACAAGTATAAACGAGAGGTGGATAGAGGGGGGAAGGTGAGTAAGGGAACCTGGGGGAAGAATGAGTGGGTTCTCCAGAACTGGAGAGGCGCTAGGCACCCAACCCTCCGCTACTCCAGGTGGGAAGGCGGAGAAGCTGCTGATCCGCACACCTCACCCCTTAGCCTTAGCAGCAGCTGCTAGGGGGCGGGGTCCACAGCCAGGTGTCCACAACTCAGGCCTTTCTCTTCCCCCCTCCCTCCTTCATTCCCTTCCTCCCTTCCCCCCTTCCCTCTTCCCCCCTTCCCCCCTCCCTCCCTCTTCCCCTTCCTCCCTTTCCCCCCTTCTCCCTTCCCCCTTTCCTCCCTTCTTCCTTTCCGATCATGGACCGCACCTTCCCACCCCTTTAAAGTTCCGAACCAAGAATCTGTCTAGAGAAAGTGGTTTGTTAGATTACTTAACTAAGGACAAGTTGGAAGCCTTCCCCACTCTCCGACACACACACACACACACACACACACACACACACACACACACACACACTCACTGCCCGTCAGCCTGATCACCTCAGCAATCTTCATTCCGATCCCTCAACCTGTGACCCACTCTGGGGTCACTTATCCCTAGAGGCGGTACTAAAAGGGACCTAGAAGGGACAAAAGAATGTCTTGAGGTCACAAGGTTGGGAGCTGGAAGGGACTTTAGCGATCACCCCCCTTTAACCTGATCATTTTACAGATAAGGAAACAGGTTCCCAAAGGGAAAGCCACATATAGGTTCCTAAGATTAGAGCTAGAAGAAGCCTTTGAGATCATCCATTTCTACTTCCTGAATTTTACAGTCGAAGAAACAGAGGCCCAGAAAAGGGAGGTAATGGCGGATGATGGTTCAAGCAGCACAATCTAAACTCCAAAGTCTGCTTCTTAACCCAATGCTCTTTTCACTATACTTTTAAGTCTTTCATTTCCTAGAACTAGTTTTGTCTATTATGTTCCACAATTTGTATTTCTATATTCACCTTGTCCTTAGCTTATTTGAATTTACAACTTTATTTTCATCTAACAACATCTCATTTATAGACCTGAAAAAGAGTTAACCCTAATCATCCTAACTATAACTTGCTTGGGTTTTTGGCTGGAATTTGAGGATCCCACCTGTACTAAAGGGTTAAATGAAAAAGAGGCCTCTGTCATCCTTTGAGTCCCTCCAGAATAAAGAATGGGTACCTATAGGAAGAGGACATCCTTTCCTCCCCATCAGGAAATATTCCAAGCAATGAAGCATTTGAGGGTGTGGGAATGGACCACCACCACTGGGGGTTTCCTCCACCTTGCTTTCCCTTTTAAGTCTGTCTAGTTGACTGCTCCTGAAGTTTAGATGACAAAGGGGTCAGGATAGGAGAAAGACTTCAATCCTTCAGACGAGATGAAGGACCATCAGGCCTTAGTATTTGCCCTAACTGCTTATTCATCCACTGCTTGTTCTAGTCTAGAACTGGAAAGGGCCCAAAACGGTATCTAGACCAATCTCCTAATTTTACCAAGGGAGAAAAGGAGACTCAAGGTTACAGAAGCTGGGATGAATTGGAACTCCTATCACGTCCTCTGATGCTCAGGGTAGCATTTTTTCAAGGGCATAATGGCATTGCCCCCACTAAATCAGCACTAGACTAAGATGTTTGTCATTCAGATAAAGTAAGGTCATTAATGTCCAAAGTGCTAAGAAACCAAGAAATCACATTGTCTAAGCCCCTTATATAATAGGTGAAGAAATGGAGACTCAGGGAGGGAAATCACCCAAAAGCAGGACAAAAACCAGAGTAAATGTCTCTCTGATTCCAGGTCCAGAATTCTTTCTAGTATATCATGCTATTAGACTGCTGCAAAAATCTAGAGGAAGGGGGTATTATTAGTATTAATTGTTATTATTTACCATTTTAGAGCACTTTGAGATTTGCAAAGCACTTTACAAATATCATCCCTCTTAAGCCTCACAAGAATCCTGGGAATTATAGGTGCTATTATTATGCATACTTTACAGATGAGAAAACAGACACAGATAGGTTGGGACCTGCCCAGAGTCAACCAACCAGTAATTCTGAGGCAAAATTTGAACTCAGATCTTCCTGACTCCAGAGCCAGCACTCTCTCCACTGTACCAAACTTTTCTTTCCGCCAATGGATTTCCCAAGCTTGCTGATGATATTCCTTTTAAAGGCTTAAATGATTTTCTTCCACTGATTTTGTGCTTCCTGGTTCCTAGAGAATTACTTGAAATGCTGGTGTGGAGTCCAGAATTCCCGGTGTGAGACAGAGGTCTCTGAAGGAGAAGTGGTCCTGATGGAGACCATTAAGAATATTTCCCCCATGAATTTTTGAATGGAGATGAGATTAATCCATTGCCTGTCTTCTTAATAGGCCTTTTTTAATGTGAAAATATCTGAGAGACAGGTTGAATCACCTGCCTTTGCTCTTTTACAATACACTTGGGCTCCATTAGTCATACAGGAAGGCAAGGTGTCATCATTTATAAATTAACCAGCTGCCAATTCAGATAGAGTGCAATATGCCAATAGAGCTTAAATATGAGTGGCTTCTTCTTCTTTCCTCAAAAGTATGGTGCCTGTTTTTCCCATGGAAGATCATAGATTCAGAACTGGGAGGAGTCTGAGAGTCCAAAGCTTTCATTTTACAAATAGGGAAACTGAGATTTGAAGTGGGAAATTGCTTGCTTAAGATCACATGCATAGTAAATGGCAAACTTAGTTTTAAACACAGGGCAATCAAACGAGAATTAATCAGTACCAAGGAAATGCCAGGCACAGTGTTGGGCACTGGAGATGCAACTACAAAGAATGAAACTACTCCAGAGAAGCTTGCATTGTTACTGGGAGGCAACCTGTATGTATGGACATTTCCGCATGTTTAAATGGGTATATCTGTATGTATTTTCAGAACAAATGTAGACAGAATAAATAAAAATAAATATAAAGTAACTAAAAGGAAAGTAATTGGAGGGGCCATTACATTTGGGGGAGGGTCAAGGAGAGACTCGGGAGAAGATGATTCTTGGGCTGAGTCTTGAAGTAAGTGAAAGATTCTGTGCGGCTGAGATGAGGGGGTGGGCAGGGATGCAGAGGCAGAAATGGAGTGTCAGGAAGAAAAGAGACAAGACCAGTTTGACTGGACTGTTGAGTGCGGGAAGGGAAGTGATGCAGTATGAGACTGGAAGGAGAGATTGGGGCCAGGTTGGGATGCATTTTAAAAGCAAGAAGAGTATATAATTGATCCTACAGCTACGTGAGTAGGGGAGTGGCATGGATCAGATCTGAACTTTAGGAAAATCACTGGCAACTAAGTGAGAATGGGAGGCAGCGAGGCCAACCAGCAAAGTATTACAATAGTCCTGGCAAGAAGTGATAATCATCCTAAACTAGGGTAATGGCTACATGAGGATCCCATGAGGAAAGTGTCTGAGTTCAGAAAACCAGGCTTGCTAACTGACTAGGCAAAGGACAGTGAGCTCTCTAAGATAATCTTGAGGTAACTAACCCGGAGCCTGGAAGGATTGAGGTACCTTCAATAGAAATGGGGAAGTTTGGTGGCAAGATAATGAGTCATTTTTGATATGAGTTTGAGATTGCTCTGGGACAGGGGTGGGGGAACCTTTGGCCTTGATAACACATAGGTTTTTAGGTCCTCAAGTGCAACCTTCTGACTGTATCCAAACTTTACAGAACCAATCCCCTTCATAAAAGGATTTGTTCGGTAAAACTTGGACTCAGTCAAAAGGTAGAACCCAAGGATCTAGAAGGCCACATGTGGCCTCAAGGTCATAGGTTCCCCTACCCCTGCTTTGAGATAACCAGAATGTCCAATGGGCAATTGGTGATGTAGGACTGAAGCTCCGGGTACACACTGGGGCTAGTTGTATACATCCAGGAGTCAGCTCTCATTCAACCCTTGGGAGCTGATATTACCAAGAAAGTGGAGAAAGGAAAGACAAGAACCTGGGATAGAACCTTGGAAAATAATACCCAGTTAGGGGACATGACATGGATGCTGAGCTAGCAAGGGAGATGAGAAAGAGTGGTCAGACAGATATGTGGAGATCCAGGAGAGAGCAGTGTCGTGAAAACCTGGAGAGGAAAGGGTGTCCAGAAGCAGAAGGAGTTGCCAATGCAGCAGGGAGGCCCAGAACACTGAAGTTTAAGAGGGCCCTTTGATCTCATACCCAGTGTTCAGTCAGCTATGCCCCTGTGTTCCCCAGCCCCCACAGAATAGAGCTTAGCTACAAAGTACAGAATTGTGTGTGTGTGTGTGTGTGTGTGTGTGTGTGTGTGTGTGTGTGTGTACAAACACAGATAGAAGATAACAGAAATCAAATACTTTCTTCTGGGCAGTTGAATTTGAAATGAATTAAAGGTGATGAGAATAAACCCATGATGGTTTGAGTGTTGAGTTATTGAGAGAAAGAAGAAAGAAGAGATGGGTGGGTCCTGAGACTTGTGAGACCCTGAAATTGAGACTTTACTTGGAAGAACCAATTAATCAATTAAAAAGCATTTATATAGCATTTACTATCTGGGCATGAAAAGAAAGAGGGAAAAGGTTTTGTCCTTAAGAAGTTCATATTCTAATAATTTCATCTTTTCAGAAGGTAGATGAATCAAAAAGGAGAACTTTTCTTCTGGACCTAATTCTCACTTACAAATAGTAACATATTTCTGGGCAGAAATGATGAGGCCCTTATGGGGAATTGAGCCTTCCATCTTGAAATTTTTGATAGATTGGTGGAAAGCCATGAATAGAAAGCCTTGCATCACACTAGATTTGTGGAAAAATCACATCCCAAAGCATTTAGGCAAAGGAGAGGTAGGATCTCATGGCATAAAATTCTAGAGGAAGTCAGTCCAGGAGAAGGATGGATAGCTCTCAAGAAAGAAAATGGGTAGACAAAAATGGAAACAATTCTGAAAAAGAGGATGTGTTCTGAAAAGGGGAAATTGTCTAAAGAGGCCAATTTCCAAGAGGAAACTTGTTGGCCAGCTTAGATTTTTTTTTCAAAGACTTGTATAGAAGATGAAAGCTATAGAAGATTGTGGATGCAAAAGCCTCTAAGCAGGTCATGAGTACTAAAACTAAGAATAAACTGAACCTGGTGAAGAAACTTAAGCCCAAGAAAAAGAGTATTTTAGTGAGATAAGGGGAAAAGAAGAGCATCAAAAAAGGAATGGGCCTGGTACTACAAGGAGACAGGATAACAATAATGAATGACAGAGAAAAAACAGACTTGTTCAACTTACTTTTTCTTTTTTGTAAAGAAGGACAGAACAAAAATAACTAATGAGAAGTTGATGCTTAACATAATTTGGAAGGCACTAAGAGAGTAGCAAGTTACACTTGATGTATTCACTTCACCAGGACCAGATAAACAATATCCCAGTTTATTAAAGGACCTGGAAATGTGGTGACTGAGCCAAAGTAATTTCTTAAAAAGAATGGAGAATGAGAGGGCTTCCATGGCCCTGGAAAAGGCAAATATGGTCCCCAATTTTTTTAATTAATCATCTCAGTCATGATTTTCAAAGTAGGGAAGAGTTGGGTCTATGAACCATAGGTCACTGAGTTTAACTTCAATTCCTAGCAAAATTCTGGAATGTTTTTCTAAAGAGATGGTTAATTAATATCTAGAAAGGGAAGCAATGATCACATAAAAATAACATGACTTCATCAATAACTCCTCATGTACAAAATTATATTTACAGATTTGATGCCATAACAAATCACCAAAGAGTTACTTTACAGAACTAGGCAGAGAGTAACAAAATTTCATTAGGAGAAACAAAAGGTTAATAATGTCATAGTAAATCATTGAAAACATGTTGAAAGACAGGAATTTACAAGTATCACAAACCAAACTATACTATGAAGTAATAATCATGAAAAAATTGTTAGTAGTTAAGAAATTTAAAAGTTCATAAGGAGAAAACATTAAGTACACAGAATTGATCGAACAAAAAAGCAGGGTGTTTTTTTGTTTGTTTGTTTTTTGTTTTTCCCTTTTGGAGGGCAATTGGGGTTAAGTAACTTGCCCAAGGTTACGTGGCTAGTTTTGTGTGTGTGGGGGGGTGGTTGTTAAGAATCTGAGGCTGGAACCAAACTCGGGTCCTCCTGACTCTGGGGCCGGGGTTTTACTCACTGCACCACCTAGCCACCCCCTATGCAGGGTGTTTCTTAAATCTACAGACTCTAACTACTGAGGAAAGCACTCATTCTTTGACAAAAAGTGCTGTGAAAAACTTGAAAAGTAGTCTGTCGTAAATCAGGTTTAGAACAACATCTCACACCATATAGCAAGATAAATTTCAAGTGAATATGACTTAGAGATAAAAGGTCTTATCATTAAATATATAGATATAGATAGATATCAATAGAGATAGAGATATAATGTCAGCTCCCTGAGGGCAGGAACTGTATTTAACTGTATTTACCTTTTTGTTTGTTTGTTTTCCCAGTGAGTATACAATTTCTGGACCACAGTAAATCAGTAATAAGTGCTTTTTAATTTACTGACTGAGAAGGGAAGGAAATATCTTTCATAACTCTGGGAAGAGCAAGAGTTCTAGACCAAACAATGGTTTTATTTATCTTTCATTTTCAAAGAGGACCAATGACGTCATGAGTGATGTCTTGGCTTGTGCATGCATTGGATGTAAACAAGGCAGAGTTGCACAAAGTCGTCAGCCTCACTCTCTCTTCTTGAGTCATCAAAGCCCAGGGGCAAAACAAGAGTCAGGATGACCAATGATGGCCCTGGATGCAGGGGATGACCTTGGCATCTCTGATGTCTGACCAAGTTCTAAACACTCCACAGTGCCTGTTTCAACGGCCTTTATGGATGCTGAAACAAACTGCTCTCCTCTGTCCCTTCTGCCAGGGAAAGTCTTCACATGCTTGAGGTAGACATCCCCCTAACTCACTAAGAGTTTTCAGCCTTTTCAGTTATCTTCTGCCTGATTTAGCCTGTCTGTCAAGATGGTTTGCTGGAATAGAAGAGATCAAAGTAGACAAAATAGGTAATTGTTGTCACATAAAATTTTAAAGTTTTTGTGCAAACAAAATCAATGCAATAAAAATTAAAAAGCAGGGCGGCTAGGTGGCACAGTGAGTAAAGTGCTGGCCCTGGAGTCAGGAGGACCCAAGTTCGGTTCCAGCATCAGACAATTAATGCCCACACAAAAAACTAGCCGTGTAACCTTGGGCAAGTTACTTAACCCCAATTTCCCTCCAAAAGGCAAAAAAAAAAAAAATTAAAAAACAAACAGTGAATAAAGAAAAAAATCTGTGCAGCAAGGTTTTCTGATGACAGTCTGATATTTGAACTCTATAAGGACTAGATACAAATGTTTGATGGGAGGTAGGTGCCTAGATCTTCAGCTTCAATGGCTTAAACAACATTAAAAATTTGGGGACATTCTGTATAAGAACAAAAGTTATTCCCCAATAGAAAAAATAGTTAAAGGATATGAATAGGAGTTCTCAAAAGAAGAAAAGTAAAATGTTTTTAACATGGAAAAATGCTTCAAATCACTAACTTAAAAATTAAAAAATTAAATAAAGAAATTAAAACTAAAAACTCTTGGCACTAAGAGTGTTTTTCACCAATCTGATTAGCAAAGATGACAAAAAGGGCCCCTCTGTCACACATTTCTGGAAGCTAGTTCACCAAGCTTCTGTGTGGGTTGAATACCAAGCAGAGAAGAGTGCTTTTGATTCAAGGACCCCTACATCTTGGAGGAGAGTATACTTACACTGAGGAAATCATGAATCTTTTATACATATTTAAGTAAATGGAATGGGAATGTGAAGAGAAAACTTCATGGTAACACATTAGACAATCTAAGAGAGTAGTTTGTTTACCTTTCATCAATCCACACAAGTTAGAATTTCCTCTGAAAATAACCATCCTAAGACTGTTTCTGGACCAAGACCAAAAGGGAAATGTGAGCAGATCTTTGTTTTTCCTTCCTTATTTCATGGAAGGGAATTGTTTATGATTTAATTCCCCAAGAGAGAACATCCACATGGCAAAATACACTCCTGGGGCACATCTGTTCCTGTGTCCCAATCATTCCCCAACATGTATATAGTACTTACTGTCGATAGCAGATGCTATAATTCACTAGAAGGAAGCAGCAACGCCAGAATATCCACAATGGCACTTTTATGGTAGGAAATTAAAACTGGAAACAATGAAAGTGCCTAATGATTGATAAATGACTGAACATACTGTGGTATGTGCCTGTAATGGAATGTTGTTGTGCTGTAAGAAATATGAAAGGGTTGGATTCAGAGAAACATAAGAAGACAGATGAACCAATGCAGAATCAAGTAAAAGGAATCAGGAGAATGGTGTCCATGAAATATCCCAAATAATGTTATAAAGTTATTTATAATGATTTAAATGAACACTAAAACAAAGTCAAATAATGCAATTATCATGATCAAGTTTAACCCTGGAGAAGAGATGAAGAAATCTGTCATCTTCCTTTTCTTGGGGATGCAGGGGACTATGGTTAGAGGATGTCTCAAATATTGCTGTTTTCTTGGTTTCACTCAACAATTTTAATGACTATAAAGAAAGAACAAAGAGCATCCATAAAACTTTCAACAACGTGAAGGAAAGAGGAAAAAATCTGAATTTTCTTTCCCTTCATTTTTTTTCACTTTAAGTAGAAATCATTGGACAAATAGATCTTATTCATTCAGACTTGATAATTTTGGATTAGAGAGCATTTTTTTTAAATTTAAGCAATCAGGGTTAAGTAACTTGCTCAAGATTACACAGCCAGGTGTTTTTGGGTGGGTGCTAAGTGTCTGAGCCCGGATTCGATCCCAGGTCATCCTGACACTGGAGCCGGTGCTCTTACTCTCTGTGCTACCTGGCCGCCCCGAGTGAGCATTTTTAAAAGGGCTAGGCTATTCTGTCTAAACATAGAAAAAGTTTTTGTTAAGTAAGTGAAAACCTAAACTAATTCTGAAGAGATTTAAGAAACATACTTTCTAGAAATATTAAACATTTGGGAAGTTGTATTTACATATAAACCATTAGTAGGTTAATTAGAATTCATTATTATCAATGTATTAAAGAGAACCTACTGAAGATCTCTATAGGGCTGATGACTATAGGCTCTTGAAAGTAATAAAAGTGATTTTATTTTAAAATATTATATTTCTTCTGGCTTTCACTAATTCAACCATGCACCCTTCTTAATAGGATTACCTAGTCCAAACCCCTCATCTTTGACATGAGAAAAATGAAGGCCTAAAGATGTTAAATGAAAAACTAAGGTTACTCAGGCAGAGTAGGATGTGCAGGGCTAGAATTTGAAGCCAAGTCCTATGAATGATCATAAGTGTATTTTCCTAATTACAAATCCACCTGCACTATGATGCCTTCCTCAGCATATACAGAAGTAAATATTCAAGCTTACTTGCTCACCTGGATAACTCACTACATTACATTACATCACTCACTACCACACCAAAATATCAGAGCAAGGTGGAGGTGGGAAATACATACAAACATATAATATGTACTTCAGGGATGAATCCCTGAGATAATCATTTCACTGAAAATCCTATCTGGGTGCCTCTGGAGACACTGGGGCTTGAGCTCTCATCCCAAATTCCAGCTTTTCCATTACCATATTATCCAAACTGATCTGATCTGATAAATATTTATTAAGCCCATTCTATGTTCCAGGCAGTGTGCTAAGTCCTGGGGACATAAATAATAAAAGGAAAGACAAGCCCTGCCCTCAAGGACCATATAATCTAAAGGAGGAGAAAACACATAAAAGAAGACAGGAAAATGGGTAATCCCAGGGGTGTCTTGTTGCATGGAGTTGAAACCAGGAAGGCAAGTGGAGTGAGTAGAATCTAGTTTCTTCCCTGTATAAAGGAAGGCATTGGAAGGAGTTTGGTTCTCTGTCCTCCAGCTCTCTAATCAGAGGGGATAAGAGGCTGAGGGAGGTGGTATCAGTCAAGGTTTGAGTTAGCAGCATGGTGATGAGTATAAAGGAAATGAGTTTGTCCTGAGAGGGACATCTTACTCCATGGCAGAGCAGCAAGTGCATAGTGGAATATGGTGGATCCATGAAACCTTGGTTCCTGATCCAATTCTGTGGTTTACAATCTCTTGGATTCTGCTTTGGAATTCATGCTTCCTTTCTCCAGGAGAAAGGTTTTCCCTGGATCCTGGTGTTAACCTTTACTGCCAGTACATATAGACACCCACACCTACTTGAAGGGGCACAGAATTCTAAGGAAGTGAGGGAACGGAAGCAGCAAAAACTATAGAGATAGACATTTGCTGAATTGATGTGAGAACGTGCAGTTTCTGCAGAGCTTCGATAGAAGAGGTGAATATGATATATTAAGTAGAATTAATCCAGGGCTATGAGCAATGATAGAACTGGAGATGCCAAGTGGAGGCTAAGTTCAAGAGACATAGGAGTGAAGGACCAAGAATACAGGCAAGCAAGAAAAATACTGAGGAACACGTAATGATCAGACATCAGAAACCTGGAATTGACAGAAAGATGGCAAAGTGACAACATTACAGGCTCCATGAGGTGGCCCTGATGCAGAGGTAAAGGGTTTGCCCTGCCCCCCAGCCCCTGTGGATGTCACCTGGCAAAGCAAGAGCAGCAAGAAGCACCAGCAGAGTGTCATCTACAGAAGTAGGCGAGTAGGGGTTTGCACGTGGTGCATTAGGGGTGGGAGGGTGCTGATGGAGAAGTAGCTGGTGGCAGATCCTGATAAAGGCAGGGCTTTCCACGTGAAAAGAATGATGACTTGGAGGAGGTTTTACATGGGCAAACCAAGTATTTTTTTTTACTTCAGAGAAGAGAATTCATCAAGAAATACAAGAAAAATTAAGAAATTGAGAGTCTTAAATTCTGTAATCATAAGCTTAATTTAAATTTAGAGGCAACTAAGAGTCATTACAGTATCCCCAACCCTCAGTCTGGCATTCTGTCCCCTCATTCCTATGTATAAATCATGAGGGCAAAAGCTTGCCTTTGTATCCCAGCACCTAATAAAGTTGACAAATAGTAGGTACTTAATAAATGGTTACTGGTTGGCATAAGGAAGAAGCATGAAGGACCACTGAACGCCAGTTACAAGCTCTGGCTTCAGGTTCTTGTTCTGTCACTTCCTGGTTCTATGACTGTGGGTATATCACCCCCCCCCCCGCAGAGCCTCAGTTTCCCCATTCAAAAATAGTAATAACAATAGGTCTTTCTATCTTTCAAGGGAATGATGAGATAAGCACTTTGTAGACTATAAAACACTATATAAATGTATGGTGTTAGTGGGTATTTGGAAGGATGTAATTGCAAACGTCATTTTGCATGTTCCAGAATGAGAGAACTTGCCTCTGAAGCAGACCTCACAGAAATCTATATATGTGCACAGTAACATCAGCTAGTAAAACTTTGATGGAGTGAATGAGTTCTGAGGTCTGGGAGATATTAAAACATACAGAAAGTGTCCTGACACAGTAACATGATGGCAGAAATGAGGATGGAAGAAAGCATAATTTTGTACAAAGAAAATACTATCCTAATGAGGTACTCGATTAATAAATCCTTGATGACTAATAGACTCAGACCTAGAATACTGAATTCTAGCCTCAAGGCCATCCAGACTCTCATGATATCTAAGAGTTGTGCTGAGTGGTTTCCCTGATCTTGTGACCCAAGAAGCCCATGTTCTCTAGACTACCATCCCGTGATGTTAAAGAGAAGATAATCAGAACATCTCTAGGCTATAAGTTCTATAAACAAGTATCTGTCTCTGTCCTCTCTCACTGTGTTGGGGACACAAGAGAATTAAATCGGGTGTTGACCAATAGTTGAACCAATAGTTCACTGATCTATTCAGTGTACTACACTGCCACTCCGTGGTTCATTCTCCTTTCCTCAACTGACTCAGATGCAACTCAAGAGAGTCTATGCCTCATGCATTGTTTAGACTTGTCAATTCCAGCTTGGACAGACAATAGTTGGAATGAGAGTTAATGGTAGAAGGCATTGGTTCCTATCCCAAGCACATTCTCAGAATCTAAGGGGCTCAGAGTTGGAAGCGACCATAAAGACCAACAAGTCCAACCCAATTCTCCTCTACAATATCTCCATCTTCAACCTGAAGACCATTAAGAGGGAGTTCACTACTTCCTTTCAGAAGCCCGTTCCACTTTGGATTAGGGCTCGCTATCAGGATGTTGTTTTCCTCCTTTTGTCAAGATAAAATCGGATTCTTTGCCACTTTCACCAACTGCATCTAGTTCTGCTTCGATCTATACATCAACTTCTTCAACATTTTGAAGTCAGAGTTAGACATGTCCCCCCTAAGTCTGGTCATCAGGCTAACCATTTTGAGTTCTTTTCAAGTAATGCTTATGCATGAGCTGAAGAACCATTCATTCATTTAATATTGCCACTTTTTCAAATAACTGTGATTTTCCTAGAGTGTAGGACTGTCCATATCACCAGTGGCTCCTGATTACCTCCAAGATCAAAAATAAAGTCCTTTCTTTGGCATTTCAAGTTATTTACAATCTGTTCCCTTTCTACCCTCCTTTTCAGTCTTTTTCTCTTTAGTTACCTCTGCTCTGTGACCCAGCACCTCTGGTCTGCCTGCTGTTCCCTGCACGTAACATACCATCTCACATCTCTTTACAGCCATACTGCCTATCTCCCTTGCCTGGAAGTCTCTTCATCCTCCCCTTTCCTCCTAGAGTTTTGGGCTTCCTTTAAGACTCAGTACAAATGTCTCCTTCTGCTAGAGATCTTTCTTGCCAACCCCAGTAGCTAGTGCTTTACCATCGAAGGTTGCAATCTGCTCTTTATGAATCTAATATGTACCTACTTATTTGTGTTTTGTCCTCCAACAGAATGTAAGCTCCTTGAAGGTAGGGATAGCTTTCATCTTTATTTTTAGCCTAGCACCTAACACTGTGTCTGGCACATAGTAAATTACTAATAAATGCCTGTTTATTGACTGATATGTTTTCAGCCAACTGTCCTTTAAGACAGTCTGTAGACCCATCATGATTCCGTTCAACTTCCACTGGATATTTGTTTTTTATTCAGGGAGAGACTAGATGGTCACTTGATGAATTTTGAAGAGGGGAATTTTCTTTGTTATAGGTTGGACTTGGTGGTCTCTTAGGCTGCCTTCTTTTCTGTGATAGATCAGCTGTGAGGTGAGATTTCCAATGCCCTTTATGCACAGGAGACTGGGATGGGTTTGATTTACAACATCTTCTTGGGTGTATGTTAGTGTGTGTCCCATTCTCACCCAGAATACTTTTAATGAAGCTTGAATGAAGCAAGAGTGTCAGAAAATCAGTTGGTTCCATTCAAACGCAGAGTTCATCTTTGCCTCAGTATTTCAGCTAATATTAGCAGACTGTTATTTCTGAAGTGTTCCATTCCGTTTCTGTTTCATGCCACTTAGTTGAGGGGAAGAAGCCTGCCGATGGCAGAGGAAGCTGTCAGCGCGCTGATTTCTGCCTACAAACATTATCACTTGCTCCTGTTCCCCAATGTGCTTATGAAAATATTAGTACTAATGTTACAATGTGCATATGCTCTTGGGGTGGAAATAGTGTGACTGCGTGCTGTCAGCTTACATGCTATGTAAACAAGGATGGAAAACCAGTGAAAAGTCAACCCTTGTGCAAACAATTGTGGAGGCACCACTCACTCTCAGGGAGATCCACAACATGCCTCAAACTTCTAACTCGAACTCTGATCTTGTCAGAATGTCATGCTCTCTTTGCTGATACAACAAACCAGCATCCAGCCTGTACTCTACGCCAAGGTAGTCTTGGAATCACAGGACCTCCAAACTGGAAGGACCTGAGTGGCCATAGGGTCCAATCCAAGTATGAACCAGAATCCTATGTGCCACACCTCTCACAAGGGCTCATATAGGCTCTGTGTGATGACCTGCTGCATGGGGAGGGAGCCTATTACCTGCCCAGGAAGCATATTCCCTCATTCAAGCCTCCACTCAAGTGTGACCTCCCCATACAAACCCTCACCTGATCCCACTCATTTGCTAGCACCACCCTTGCCCCATTCCCCATTATTGTGTATCCTGTATTGTTCTGAAGTTCTTCTGAACTTTGAGTATACATTAGCCTCTTTGCAACTTCTATCATTTGCTCCTGGTTCTGGACTCTGGGTATTTAATAGAACAGATTGAATCACTCCTTCATATGGTGACCATTTAAATACTTGAAGAGCCAGATTCAACTTTCTCAGTTCCATCAACCAATCCTCAAACAGCATGAAATCAAGGCACTTCACTGTCCTGATGACCATCCTCTGGACAGTTGCCAGCTTTTCAGTTTTCTAGACCTTCCTTAACTCGGACCCTGAGAACTGAATGCAAAATACAGATGTGGACTGATCAGGGCAGTGAACAGAGGAGTGAACACTTTCCTACTTCCGGCAGCCATATCTCTCCTCATGAAAATAAAAAACAGATCATGGAATGGTTGGGTTGGGGGAAATAGGTCAGGAGCCAATCATATATGCAAGATGAAGAGAAAGGTGGAACAGCCCTTGGCGGGGCAGGTAGGAGTGTCTCTCTTGGACAACACAAGATGCCTGTGAGCCACAGGGCCTGCCACTGAAGCCTGCATCCAAGACAACTTCCTTTCATGAAGGGGCCATGGTAGCGGTGTTGCCCTTCTCCCACTAGGCTCCGACAGGGATCAGGGTCTGGACAAAGTTAGACCTGGAGAATATGTACCCAATGGATCTTTTCTGTCAAAAGTCAAGGGAGCCTCAGCCAAACTGAGTGCCCCTCTCCTACATGTGGTTCCACATCGGTGATGAGGTTCTGAATGACTTCAGAGATAATATCACACACTATGAATGAAGATGCTTACAAGGGAATTATACTTGCTCCTCTAGGGGGCCATATTCTTAATGAGTATTTTAAAATGTGGGGAGCTCTTTGATTATTTCTAATGTTGATTCAAAGCACTGAGAGTCTTTTGGTAATTGAGGTTTAAAATCTCATGGACTGTTATAGTTTTGTGATAATAGTCTACTGGGAGAATGTTGGGCATCAATTCTAGTCTTGATTTTCTTACTGTATTGGGGAAAATTGGTTTGTTTTTCAATGACAATAACGAGGAAAAATGTTTGGTACAATATTTTTACTAAAAGAGTGCATACGCGACGACCACTTCAAGTACCTATAAAATATGACTCAACAAATTTTAGAGCTACAGAACCCACAAAGTGAAAGAGAGAAGCAAAACTTCTGCTGAAAGCATCCCAGCAGGCCTACAGGAAGGGTCCATCACATAACTGGGAAGCGAGCCCAGTTCCATGTGAGCCCCGGCTTTAGCCTCAGGGCAACCCTGACCAGCGTGGACAGATCAGACTTCAGGAGAGTGAAACACTAGCAGCTGTGGTGGTTTCTAGACATATCAACCCATAAATGGCAAACATCAAGTAAAAGGAACTCTGTTGGAACTGGGCAGGGGGGATGGGGGGAACTCAGTCTGGCCCCTGACCCCAGGGTGAGAAGTGGTGGAGAGGCAGCAACTGTGCAGCCACTACTTAGCTGCTTCCACAGCTCTTGGCTTGCAGATTATAGGGGGACCAAGCTACCATTCAGACAGTAATCGCTTTTGCTTTAACCTGCTTGGATCTGGATCACTGTCTTGGGTGGAGGCCCTGGGGTATGTGGCCAGTGGGCCAGGGCTTGTGGGGGCTTCAGAAAGGGCACCCAACTAATAGCTCTGGTAGCTGTGAAAACCCCAGCTGTTTGAGACAAAGTTTTCCTCTCTGGCAGCAGAGTTCTACCATGGCAAAGAGCTCAAAAGTTAGCTAATTGGCTGGCAACATGAGCAAGCAGAGGAAGCAAAGCAAACACAGCAATCAAACCTTAGATTCTTTTTAGGGGGACAAAAAGGATAAAAACATGGAGTGGGAGGAAGACAACAAAGTCAAACCTCCTGCATCAAAAGCTTCCAAGAAAAATATGAACTTGTTGCAGGTCATGGAGGAGCTCAAGAAGTATTTTGAAAATCAAGTAAGAAGGGGCAGCTAGGTGGCACAGTAAGTAAAGAGCCGGCCCCGGAGTCAGGAGGACCCGAGTTCGGTTCCAGCCTCAGACACTTAACACCCACCCACACACACACACACACACACACACACACAAACTATCCGTGTAACCTTGGGCAAGCTACTTAACCCCAATTGTCCTCAAAAAGGCAAAAAAAAAATAATCAGGAGAAGTGGAGGAAAAATTTGGAAGTGAAATGAGAATGATGCAATAAAATAATGAAAAGTGACTGAAAAAAAATAACACCTTAAAAAATAGACTAACTCAAAGGGCAAAAGAGGCCCAAAAAGCCAACAAGGAGAAGAATACCTTAGAAAGCCAAATTTGGTAGATGGAAAAGGAATTTGAAAAGCTCACTGAAGAGAATCATTCCTTCAGAATTAGATTAGAGCAAATGAAAGCTAATGATTTTATGAGAAATCAAGATACTATAAAACAGATCCAAACAAGTGAAAAAATAGAAGGCAATGTGAAATATCTCATTGCAAAAACCACTGACCTGGAAAATAGATCCAGGAGAGATAATTTAAAAATTATTGGACTACCTGAAAGCCTTGATTAAAAAAGAACCTATAAATCATCCTTCAAGAAATTCTCAAGAAAATTGCCATGATATTTTAGAACCAGAGGGCAAAATAGAGGTTGAAAGAATCCACTGATCACCTCCTGAAAAAGATCCCAAAAAGAAAACTCCAAGGAATATTTTAACTAAATTCCAGAGTTCCCAGGTCAAGAAGAAAATACTGCAAGCAGTCAGGAAGAAACAATTTGAGTATTATGGTAACACAATCAGGATAACACAAGACCTAGAAGCTTCTACATTAAGGTATTGGAGGGCTTAGATTATGATATTCCAGAGGTCAAAGGAGCTAGGATTAAAACCAAGAATCACCTACCCAGTAAAACTGAGTATAATGTTTCAGGGGGAAACATGATCATTCAGTGGAATAGAGGACTTTCAAGCATTCTTGAGGAAAAAACCAGAGTTGAATAGAAAATTTGATGTTCAAATACAAGAAGCATGAGAAGGTAAATAAGGAAAAGAAATCATAAGGAACTTATTAAAGTTGAACTATTTACTTTCCTACATGGAAAAATGATAATTGTAACTTATGAAACTTTTCTCAGTATGAGTATAGTTGAAGGGAATATAAATGTGTGTGTATATATATATATGTTTGTATAAACACATACATGAATGTGTGTATATGTGTGTACATGTATACATAGACAGAGGGCATAGGATCAGTTGAATAGGAAGGGATGATATCTAAAAAAAATTAATTAAGAGGTGAGAGAGGAATATGATGAGAAGAGATAGTGAGAGACAGAATAGGATAAATTATCTCATATAAAAGAGGCAAGAGAAAACTGTTACAATGGAAGGAAAGAACAGGAAGGTGAAAGGGAATGGGTCGACCTTCCTCTCATTGAATTTGGCTTAAGGAGGGAACAATATACACACTAAACTGGGTATCTTACCCTACAGGAAAGTAGGGGAGAAAGGTATAAAAGGGGGGGGGGTGATAGATGGGAGGGCAGATTATAGGGGAGGGTAGTTAGAAGCACACACTTTTGAAAAGGGACAGGGTCAAAGTAGAAAATAGAACAAGTAAGAGGTGGGATAGGATGGAGGGAAATCTAGTCAGTCTTTCACTGACTATATATGCACCATGGAAATGTTTTGTATAACTACACATGTACAACCTATATTGAATTATCTTCCCAGTAAGGGTGGGTGACAGGGGAATAAGGAAAGAGTCTGGAATTCAAAGTTTTAAAATCAAATGTTTAAAAAATAATCATTATTTTTTAATTTTTAACATGCAACTGGGAAATAAGATATACAGCACTGGGGTGTGGAAATCCATCTTGCCCTAATGGAAAGTCAGAGGGGGGATGGGGAAGGATATAGGAGAGAGCAGATTGGAGGAAGGGGTATTCAGTGGGATTGCTGTTTTGGGGTGGCTAGGAGAAAATTTGTAACTCAAAATTTTGTGGAAATGAATATTGTAAATTAAAAATAAACAAAAAATAATTTAAAAATATAGTGCATACACAAGCTGATTAATAAATGCTGATTAAATGGAATAGGGCCCAAGTCACCCCTTCAAGGTGAGGGGACCTAGAAGTCATCAGAGCCTCTAGCCTGTGACCTCCAGGCTGGTTTTTCACTTAGGGAACACCATCAAAAGCAAGAAAAAAATCCCAAATACTCAATACCCCCCAAAATAGACTCCTGCCAAACTGGACAACTTGCTGTTGACTATATCTGACATTCCTTTCCTACCTTTGGGCCTGGACATAGGTATGCCCTGCCCCATAGGTGGAATGCATTTCCTCCTCCCCTCAGCCACTCAGACGTCCCAGATTCTCTGAAGGTTCGGATCAAGTGCTACCCCCCCCCAAACAAAACCTTTCTGTACTTTCCATTGGCAGTACCATCCCCTAATTATTTTGTATTTATATTATATCTCTTTTGTATTTGCTTATCTGTGTGAGCATTTTCCCTCCCCACTCCAACAAAATGGAAGCTCTTTGAGGGCAGTAATCATTTCATTTTTGTATCCCCAAAATGTACCAGGCACAAAATAGTAGCTTCATGAAGTACAAAATTATCTGGAGAGTGAGACAGGAGGCAATATATGTTGGGTGGCTGAAACCACTGCCATCACCTCCCTTTGGATCTTGATGGAAAGAGCCCAGGACAAGGCATACCTTCAGACCATCAGTTTGCTGCCAGCTGTAGGCTCCATGACCACCATCCAGGGGAGCAACCCTTGTGGTTTGCCTCTCCAGGGATTGTAGCCTCTGCCTCTGTAATGTTAATGGGATATAGGATATTCCCTGCCCATTAATAGGCCTCACCTGGAGCCCATTAAGGGAAGCTTGCTTAGGGGAGGTTTGCTTGTAGGAAGGCTTTCACACCTCTTGATAATTTTTACAAGGGTTTTTTTGCCTTCTGGCTCTATAAAGAGGATAGTTTAGATAGACAGACAGACAGACAGACAGACAGACAGACAGACAGACAGACAGACAGATAGATAGATAGATAGATAGATAGATAGATAGATAGATAGATAGATGGAAAGATAGAAAGATAGATGTATATGTATCTATATCTATCTATCTATACTCTGAGATTAGCATTTTGCTTTGGGGCTCACTCATTAGAAATGTGTTGATGTGATTTAGCCAGATGAGACTCTGGTAGCCATTAAGGAGCTTCCCAGCTTTGAAAACCCAGATGTTGGTGCTTCTCTCTCTGGTGAATATGTATTCATTGCCTTGGTCAGACAGTTGAATCTGTCTGTTGATCTGTGATAATTTCTCAGACGGTTAGAAGCCCTGTTTGTTGGTCTTTATTTCTCTGCTTGGATTTTCTCTGAAGTTCAGGGTGCTGACTCTTCACCTGAGTTAGTGAATGTAGTTAAAAGATTGCTCACCCCTAGCCATCTTCCCTAGTAAAGCAGATCTAAGAACCTGTGCTAGCAGCCATCCTGGGGATGCCAGTATGGTTGCTGCTATAGCCTCCTAAGCAGTCACAGTTTTGGAAGACCCAAAAGCAAAAGGTCCTGCCCCCCAAATCAATAGCACTGTCGAATAGGTCAACATCAGGAACTAACATGGTTTTATTAATGGAAATTAGAATAAAGAGGATGTATTACCATCTGCTTTGTCACTGTACACTGGGAACCATGAGATCTTTCATCTAGCCTGTAGGTGTAACCTCCTGTGATTATTATCTTCCCCATCAGAACGTGAGCCCTTCCAGGGGAACAAATTGGGATATGGTAGATAGAGCTTCAGGCTTGGAGTCGAGAAGACTTGAGTTCATATGTAGCCTCAGACACTTCCTAGTTGTATGGCCCTGGGCAAGTCATTTAACCTCTGTTTGCCTCAGTTTCCTCATCTGTAAAATGGAGATAATTACAGCACCCAGCTCCCAGGGTTGTTGTGAGTATCAAATGAGACAATAATTACACAGTGCTTGGCACATATTAATCGCCATATACGTATTGGCTGTTATTGTGAAGGGAAAGACCATCTTGGCTTTCTCTGTGTGTCTCCAGCACTGAGCACAATGCTTTCAACTGTGAATACAAGTAGTGCTTAATAAATGCTTTTTCCTTCATTCATTCCTTCATGTAAGTCTCATTTACATTCAGCACCGAGTTTACATAAACATTTTCAGTTTGTAAGAGAAATTTTTGCAAAAAATTAGCTACTCAACTTGTGAAGGGTTAATTACTCAAGGTTCTTAGACACATGGGAATGGTATAGCCAGGCAGACATCAAGTATTTATTAAACACTTCATTATGTAACAAGAACATGCTAAATGATGGGGATAGAAATATCACACATACACACACACACACTCACGCACACACACACATACACACTCCTTGCCCTCAAGGATAATACACTCTAATAGGGGGAAACAACACTTAAAAGGAAGCTAATAATGCCTTGCTATATGCCCTGAGGTATGGTGGTAAAGTCCAAAGAATCCATAGAACCGCCAGAAGGGGAACTGTGCATGGCTGGACTGGGCCTACCTCTTAAATGAAGGTCCAGAAGGAACTCACCAATGAAAGGAGGCCAGCATGGTCTTGGATATTCTGAGCTGAGAGGGCAGCTGAGTCACAGTGATGAAGTCTGAAGAGTCAAAAGCACAACAGAGAAGGCCATCTAGTAGGAACTAGAATGTATTGATTACTTTCGTTTTTTTCTCTATTTCTGTAAATATCACCTAAATAGTCCTTGAACGGAGAAATAGTTTGCCACAGTGGGAAGAGCACTGTCCTCAAAATCAGGGAATCCTGACCCTGCGTCAGGTACTTACTTGTATGTGATCTTGCACAAATCACATGACCTCCCTGTGCCTCGGTTTCCTCATTTGTAAAACGATAACATTGGACTTAGTGGTTACTAAGGTCCCTTTCAGCTCTAAATCTATAGTCTAGTCCAAGCCTTTATTTTGCTGGTTGAAACAACTTGGTCTCACATTTAATAAGTGTAAGAAAGTACAAGCTGAAGGTAGGATAAAGCCAGTAGATGGGGGCTCAGAACCAACCAGATCCATCATAACTACATCCACTAGACGTACAAGATGGCGTAGATACTGAAGGAGATGAAGAACTAGGAGACAGCAAATTTTCCACTCTTTGAGAACAATGAAGAGCTTGGGACTTGCCCAACATTACCACTAATCAGAATGGAGTGCATAATTTCCAGGCAGTTAAACATGATCACAATATATAATTGATTGCCAAGAGACCACATTCCCCCTCTGCATTCAATCAACCCCAGGGGCTTGCTATTACCTCCAGTATCAAGTATAAAATCCTCTGTTTTGCTAATAAAATCTGTCACAAATTGGCCCCTTCCTACCTTTCCAGTCTGCTTATACTGCACCTTAATCCCCTCTCCATAAGCTGCCATCCAGTGACTCCTTCTTACTGACCCTCAAGCTAAATACTTCATCTCCCAACTCTGGGAATTTCCCCTTGCTGTCCCCCATGTCTGGAAGGCTCTCCCTCTTCATCTTTTCCTCCTGCATTTTCCACCTTCCTTCAAGTCTCGGCCAAAGTCCCTCCTTCTACAGAAAGCCTTTCTTAATTCTCCCTAATCTTAGTGGCTTCCCTCTGAGCTTGGCCCCTCCCCAATTTAGCCTGTCTAGATCTTGTGTGTACATAGTCGTTTTCTTATTGTCCTCTCCATTAGACTATAAAGTCCTTAAGAGCAAGAACTGCCTTTGTATCATCAGGACTTAGTATGGGGCTGGCACCCAGTGGGCACTTACAAATGCTTACTGACTAATGATAAGTACTATGAATCAGAGTCCTGGAAGCTGGAGAATTCTGGAAGGGTTTCATGAAACAGATGAGCCTTCAACTGGGCATTGGAAGATGGACAAGAGAAAGCATCATGGAATAGAAGGTAGAGACAGAAAACAGCTACTTGATGCTTCAGATTTTAAAAAATCCAGTGTCTCCTGTGTGTGTGTGGGGGCGGGGGGAGGGATCCATGTTAAGTGGTGTTTGGAGAGGTCTTGGCTGGATGGCCTTGACCTGAACCAATATGTATAAGTGTGTGTGTGTGTTTATGTGCTAAAATCTAGACAAAGACATAAAGACAAATTTATAGTATATTAGCATACTACTTGGAAGGGTGTACTATCAAAATGAAAACAAAATCTCAGCATCTTGTCTTTTGTAGCTATGAGTCTGGATCAATAACAATAGACCTTTATCAAGTAATGTGGAGAGTCAAAAGGGCATTGGAATTATAGTCAGGAAACCTAGTTTCAAGACCTGACTGTGATACTAGTTATTAGCCCATAAACAAGCCACTGAACCTCAATTTCCTAATCTGTAACATAAGAGGTTTGAACTGGATGCTTTCTGAGAAACCTACCAATTCTAAATCCTACAGTTCCATAAACCGAAGGTATGTTTGAGGGATGCCGACATCGGTTTACTTAGAGCAGGGTTCCATGTAAGGGACGTTGTTCTCTGTGTGTTTTCTGTATTATTGATGTACTCCTGTGAATTCTTTGCACTGGCTGCACTTTCTATGTAAAGAAAGAAAGACTTCCCAACACTCAAGACCACTGCTGCCTTAGGTGTTTGTCACAAATATAGAAGTACCCCATTTGTGGGGATCTCCACATCACCTATATCAGATATATAATATAGTAATGGGGTTGGGCTGTAACAAGCAAAAGAAAGGCCACAATGAATGACTTCAGTCCAAGTGAAGTCCCAGTCTGAGGTGGGAAGCCACAAATCACTTTTAATTATCTGTATGCACAATGTATCCCCCCGGAGAATGCAGGAACTTCATTGCCTTTTGTCTTTGTATGTTTCAGCTCCTAGTCCTCTGCTTGGCAAACAGTAGGTGCTTAATAAGTGCTTAATGAATTAGATTCCATTGGGGAGTAGAGGAAAATAAAGCTGGTAAAGGGTAATTTGGGGCAAAATGCTCAGAAGGTCTTTAAAATCAAACTACGATAATAAGGTTATATAGAGATATACCTGTGTGATAAATCTGATTTCTCAAGCAAAGATATTTCTGTGATTTATGTCAACAGTTTATTTTTGGATCAAAAAATGTTATTTTGGTCACTTGGAATATATCAGAGACACATTTTATTATTGTGTTAACACCTGCAACTTTGTCATTGTCCAAAATAAATCCCACGAAATGCAAAATGGAAAAGCTTCAATTATTCATCCTGACATTTGAATGTCAGTGCTCACCAGGAGATGAGCTCATCAGGAGATGAGCACCATAACCGGTGATCTTACACTTAGTGTCACCATCTTTGTCTAAGTTACCAAAACATCAGATACTCGGCTAGTTTTTGTCCTTCCTATTGACCCTTCTTGTTCCCGCTTGATCCGATCTGCTAGGCAATGCGTGCCCATGGTAATCCTTCCTGAAGTGAGTCTGCCAGCCCTGACGTTCAGGAACACTCTTGGTGCGTCATGAGGTCCTAATGAGAGTTTTTGCATGTTATTCTTCCCACTTCATACTAAATAGTCATGAGCTTCTGTACTTCATGCTTTGTGGTAGACCAGAATTCTGAACTCTAGACTACAACATGCAGTACTGACAGGTTCAGCATTTGCCCTCTGATCTGTATGGGCCAGTCTAATCACCATCAGTCCTTTGGAGGGGTGATGGCTCACTGTATTTTTCAGTGTCCTGTTGTCTTTCAATGCTGGTCCTCTTTAAATAAGTTTAGCTTACCATTGATTCTGCTTACTTCATTCTGGATCCATTGATATAATCATTCCCAAGTTTCTCTGAAATCCTCATGTCTCACACTTCAGGAATATTCCATTGTGCAATAAATCACAATTTCTTTAGCCTTTTGCCAGTTGGCAGGTTCCCACTTTCCTTCTGCTTCTTTGCTACTATGTTCACTTTCTTCTACTTTGTTCCAGGGATAATTTTCTTTTAAATTTTATTTAACTAGTACCAAATAATTGTAAGGACTACTACTAAATTATAATTAAATTAAGACCTGGTAATGATTAGTCCCTTTAATTTATTTTTTTTGAGGAGGGAATTGGGGTTAAGTGATTTGCCCAAAGTCACACAGCTAGTGTGTTAAGTGTTTGAGGTCAGATTTGAACTCAGGTCCTCCTGACTCCAGGGCCAGTGCTCTATTCACTGTACCACCTAGCCACCCTAGTCCCTTCAATTTCTACTTTTTTTTCATGATTTCACTTGAGACTCCTATTATTTCCAGATGAGTTTTGTTAAATATTGTATAGCTATATAAAATAATCCCTTAGTAGTTTGATTGGTATGATTGGTAATAAATCTACAAATAAATTTTGGTAGTATATGAGTTATCTTCTCATTGTTTGGAATGTGCTGACTGAAGAATAACTCATCCCTCTGATATTTGGCTCCCAACAAAACAAAAATTCACAGGAAAGTAGGTCCCAGTGAGTTAAGAGACTAGAATAATTTGTACATCTTTTTGTTTTTAAGAAAGAGACTCCTGCTTTTAAAATGGTTTGGCCCTTGAAAAGAAAAGTCACCTCCTCTTGACTTCAGAGTCTAGAATGTAGAAGGCACCGTGTTTTCTCCGGTTCTCAGAACACCTAAGTAAGCAGCATGGAAGACCTGACCAGATCAAAAATCGTGAGTTGTGCTTGGGGACACGAGTATTCTCAGGGATCTCTAGTCATTCTCTCTTCTTACTCGTGCCCAAAGGAGCACAAGGCATCATCCTTCAGATTTTGCCTTGACTCTGGCTTTCCACCTTCTCCTGACGCACTGGGGGACAGACAGCAGAGTGGCTCTGCTTTCTGTCTCACCCTCCCTCTGGGAGCCATTCATGTGGTGCTTCTGATTTTCTCTGGTGACCCCATTGGTCCCAAAACAGGAATTGCTTGGTTATCCACATCCAATCTTTCAGGAACGTTGTGTGTTTTGTACCTTTAGAGTCATGGTTTGAACTCTATTGTCACAGTGCATAGAAACCATCTTGATGAATTTGTCTCTTTTCAGAAAGCTGGAAATTTCCCTAATACTTCATGTACTTGCCAGTACTAATTATATCTGTGTGTGTCTCTCTCTTGTATCTCTGTGTCAATGGCAGTCTCTCTCTATCTCTGTCTCTCTGTTTCTGTCTCTATCTTTCTATCTCAATGTCTCTGTCTTTCTCTCCCTTACCTCTTCATTCTCCCCTTCTCTCTCCTCTCTTTCCTGAATTCTCATGTCCCTTTCTGCCCATTCCTTCTCCCTCTCCCTCTCTTCCCTCCCTCTCCAGCAAGCTTTTCTGCTTCTATAAGGTACTGCCAAAAAGATTCCAAGGAAAATAAAATACTGACCTTTAACAGTTTCTGGTAAAGGAATTATGGACACAGAATTTTAAAAATCAGTATTCCTCTTTCTTTGACAAAAAGACAGTCCCTATATACACCACAATATTTATAGCATCACTTTTTTGTGGTGCCAAAGAACAGGAAACAAAGTAGATGACCATCGATTGGGGAATGGCTAAACAAATTATGGTACGTGAATGTGAGGGAGCATCGCTGTGCTGTAAGAAAAGACCAAGATGAAATATGATGACTACAGAGAAGCATGGAAAGTCTTACTGGAACTGACAAAAAGTGAAGTGAGCAGAGCCAGGAAAACCATACACATAATGACTACAATGATGGAAATAGAAAGAACGGTAAACAGAAAATTATCAAAATTTTAAAGAAAAAGTTGATATCTAAAAAAAAGAGGCATGAAAAGATGCCTTCTCTCTCTCTCTCTCTCTCTCTCTCTCTGTCTCTCTTTCTCTGTCTCTGTCTCTCTCTGTCTCTGTCTCTGTCTCTCTGTCTCTCTCTCTCTGTCTGTCTCTGTCTCTCTCTCTGTCTGTCTCTGTCTCCGTCTCTTTGTCTCTCTCTCCCCCCATTGCAGAGGTGTAGAAAGGAGGGAGGTTCACAAGGGTAGAATATAACGTTAAATTGCATATAATGTCAAAAATGTTTGATGTACTCATCAGTTTTGCTATTTTTCTCTTGCTCTTTATTATAAGAGATGGCTCTCTGGGAAGAGAAGAGAAATGGAGAAATCCAGGTGTTATGAAAATAAATGCAATAAAATACTTATTAAAAAAGAAGACTATTGCTCACATTTCTAGTCAAGTAACATAGTGGCCACACTCTCCAGTTTCTGTAACACTTGGCATTCAAGCCACAAGTCTTTTTTCCCCCAAATCCATGTGTTCGAGGGTCTTTAACACAGGCTCCACCCAAACTGGACTCCTCTGCCTCCTCAGGACGCCCTACGGTTTGATGCCTGTGTCTTTGCTTTCTCAGTTTTCTTTAAAAAGAAACCCTCAGGAATGTTTTTATGTCTTTGCACCAAAAGTTTTTGGAAACATCTCCAACTGGGTAGTGCAAGACAATGGGGAAAATATGATTCTGTTTACATAAATTAGCTTCACAACCAACTTCAAAGAAGGAATTTATGAATGAATCTCCCAGATAGGAAAGGCTCAGCCACAACAGCTACCTCTTCTTCCCTCTACCCTGAGTTTGCCTCCCTGATACTCCTGCCCCATCTCTGGTACTTTAGGGATTGTCTGTTTCTCCTAGATCTTTTTGCCCAGTTGTGGAGACACCCTTGCTTCCCTTGCCACACACACACACACACATACATTAAAATGAAAGCATAGAAATAGTGAATTATTCTAAGTTAACTGCAGTCTTGCCTGTATGGCTAGAGAGTTATTAGCTGGGACAGTCAACACATCAGCATGACTGACCCATGTTCAGCCCATCTAATAAGCCTAATGACAGTAGTACTTTCCTATACTGGCTCAAAGGATTCTTATCCCACAATTCACTTGTTGAAGTTGCCACCTTCACCCTTCTTCCAGAAGTCTCTATTTTCCCTGGACGTCCTATTTTCATATCCATTTTCATTCCTCCATAGCTGCCAAATCCCAGGGTCACTTCTCATTCCTCATCTTTCTTGATGACTTTGCAGCCTTTCTCACTGTTAATTTCTCCTACTCTCTTCTTTTAGCATTCATGCCAAGACTCTCTCCTCATTCTCTTTCTTCCTTTGTGCCTGTTCCTTCTTGATGACCTTCCTTGGATTATCATCCATTCCCTCCCCTCTAATAGTGGGAGAGTCTCACAGCTCTGCTCTAGTACTTTTTTTTTTTTAAGCAATCGGGGTTAAGTAACTTGCTCAAGGTTACACGGCCAGTTATTTCTGGGTGTGGTGCTGAGTCTGAGCCCAGGGTTCGATCTCCAGGTCGTCCCAACACTGGAGCCGGTGCTCTTACTCGCTGAGCCACCTGGCCGCCCCTTGCTCTAGTACTTTTAAAAAAGTTATTGATTGGGGTGGCCAGGTGGCTCTGGAGTCAGGAGGACCTGGGTTTGGATCCGCCCTCAGACACTTAACAGAAAAACTAGCCGTGTGACCTTGGGCAAGTCACTTAACCCCAATTGCCCTCCAAAAAGGAAAAAAAAAAGTTATTGATACAATTTATTTGAACAAATGATCCTTTCAAACAAAAACTCAGCCAAACCCCTTTACAAAGTACATTCCTTTTAAAATGGTAACTTGGGTCATTAACAAGAAGGAGTGAGGTGATGACTTTCCCATTGTATCTGATTAAAGTTTTGTTTCCTCTCCGTGTTGTCTTTAGTGACATTGTTGTGATCATTGTGTACATTGTTCTTGGTGACTCCTCTTTTTCTTCCTGGAATCAATTCATACAAGTTTTCTCTAAATTCTTCCTATTCATCATTCCTTACAGCACAATGATATTCCATCAGAGTCACAAGTCAATCACTGTGCACATGTTGTTCTTTCTGTTATCATAAATAAAGATTCTCTGGATGGTTTTGTAAATGTACTTCCTCTTTTGCTGTTAATAACCTCTGAAAAGTTACTGGAATAATAAAACCTCATGGACAACAGGAATGGACAATCTAGCATTTTTTTCTGTATAACTGCAAATTGTTTTCCAAAATAGTTGAAGCAATTAATGAGCAACTACATTAACACTGAAAAAGTGAGCTTGTCTTTTTACATTTACTCCAACAAGGAATTTTCCCATCATTTGTCATCCTTGTTAGCTGAATGGATGTGAGGTGATGCCTCAGGGTTGTCTTGATTTCTATTTCTCTAATTATTAGGACTTACGGACATTTTTCAGGGGGATACTCCAGGTTCATATATTTTATTTTGACAACTGTTCATAGCCTTTAGCCATTTTTCTTTTGGGGAACTACTCTTAATCTTATACGTTTTTGTATAATTCCTCTTAGATTTTTACCAGAGGTATTTATTTCAAAGATTTCTTCCTCAGTACTATTATTTCTCTCCATTTTATTTGCATTGATTCATTTGTGTGAAAATGTCTTCATTTTGTGTCATTGAAACTGTCAGTTTTGGTCTTTTACGATCTCTTCCATCCTATGTCTGCTTCTGATTTCCCTCCCTTATTCTTGAGGTTTTCTTATGAAGTGAATTTTTATATACAGAGAGTTTGTTCATTTGGAATTTATCATTGCGTAGTATGGGATACCATTCTAATCCTACTTTTGCCATACTGCTTGTGAGTTTTCCCACTGGTTAAATTAAAAAAGAAACCCTTTCCCAGCCAATATGTGGTTTGGGATTTAATGAACACTATGCTACTGAGTGCTTTTGTTTCTAGGTCTCATTTATATTGTCTATTCCACTGATTTCTGCTATTGGTGTCCAATACCAAATGGTCTCAAAGCTGTTGCTTTGTAGTATAGGTTTTGATTGGTTAGCACTAATCCCTATCTCCTTTCTACTTTTTCTTATCTGGTATTCTTGACTTTTCATTCATTCAAATGAATCTTGTTAATGTTTAGTTCTATGAGGCAACCATTATCTAAATTGATTAGTGTGGAAAAGATTAGTAGAGAGCTGATAGCTAGGTGGCACAGTGGTTGGAGTGCTGAGCTTGGAGTCAGGAAGACTCTTCTCTGTGAGTTCAAATCTGACCTTAGATATTTATTAGCTGTGTGATCCTGGGCAAATCACTTAACCCTGCTTTTATCCGTTTCCTCATCTTTAAAATGGGCTAGAGCAGGAAATATCAAATGACCCCAGTATCTTTGCCAAGAAAACTCCAAATGGGATCACAAAAGGTTATGCATGACTAAAATGACTGAACAGCAACAAAATCTACAAAAGAATAATTGGTTTGATAGAGTTTTTCTTTACTACACAGGGAGACCCAAAAGTGTGAGCGCTGTTTTAATATTTAGTAGTTAAAAACTACACTAAGACTCCTGGGATAGCTTGTATTAACATAACCAGTCATGCCCACTATCTATCTCTCCAATTATTAGGTCTTCTTTTCTTCTGTAAAAACCATTGAGCACGCATATCTGTATAAGTCTTTCATATTTCTTGGTAAGTTAATTCCCAAATATTTAATGCATTTTCTCCTTAAATGGAATTTTAAAATCAATATGTAATATTGATTTTGTTTCACTACCTATGATGAATTTAAGCATTATGTAGTTGCCTTACTTGACCATTTCTATTTTTACTGCTGCTTTGTCTGAAATCCTGATTGCCAGATCTTTTTTTTTTGGGGGGGGGGGGAGTTGGGGCAGGGTTTGTTGTTTTGGATTCAACTAAGGCAAAATCATTTTGACTTGAACTCTTCATTTTAAGTCTGTAGGAATCTTCATATTTTAAGTGTTTATTAGAAAATTCTTGGGTGTGCTTTCTAGTACACTCTTCTGTTTTATGAGCAAGCTAATTTCATTCACAATCACAGTTATGATTATTAAGCTTCCTTTATTCTCAGCTGTTAAATATTGTTATATTGCTATATGATATGTTTTATTTAAAAAAAACAAGAAGAAAAAAGCACTGGGTGGTTGCTGTCTATGTTGCTTGGGACACTGATCCCAGCCTCTTCTTTTCCCCCCTCTTCACCTAGCTTAGATCCAGGGGTCTTGTCTCAGTTACTCTACTCTGCTCATGTTAATTTAATAATTTTCAGCCTTTTCTTGCCTGAATCAGCTAAGTGTGTGGTTCATGAGATGTCCTTTCCACCCTCACTTCTAGGCTTGAATGACTTTCACCTACAGTGCCTTAATATCAGTAAATATTAAACCCCCCTCGCCTTACCCTTTTTTCCTTCCTAAAGCATGTCTTTCTGGAATAAACACAGATCTGCTTCTCTCTTTCCTTAGTGACCCCTTGACAAAGTGAGTCTCCCAAGGAACAATTATCTTTCCTCCTTCCCCCAAGAGTCATTTCCCTACTCAAATGTCTAACTATTGGATTATCTTTTTGTCCATTATGTTTACGTTTCAAAGACTACACCTCCTTCTGGCTTTCTATAAATTCAGGTTTGGACCACAATTATTCAGTTAAAAGTCAGCTTTTGAGGAGGACTATGCACAAGTTTTCAGGATAAATTATTATTGTGTGCAAATTTAAGTGAACCAATTTTTCTTAGTTGTGAGTAGTCTTAGTAGATTTTGACTGGATAACCTTTGTATGTTACATATGTTGTCCTGACTACTGGTAATATTTTCTCTTTATCCTGGGAATTGTAGAGCATAGCAACCACATTCCTACATAAGATAAACCATAGATTTTTCCCTAGTAGTGTTAATTTTACTCTCTTAGTTCAAGTACTTCTAGACAGCATGATTCATGAAATAATAGTTATGCCTTTTGTTTCATCATGCCTTTGGAAGGTTAATTATTCTTAGATTCTCTCTTGTTTTCCTGAGTGAACAGTGCTTGAGATATAGTACATACTTTAAAAATGCATGTTGACTAATTATTGGTTTGTTTGTTTTTTTATTCTAGAGACCTTAATTAGTCTCCCAACTTTGCTGCTTTTGATTTTGCTCTAATAATTCCTCTTGTATCATTGAAAATTTAGTTCTTTTTCCTTTTTGTTCAGGGGATATATACTGGCTTATTTGTGTTTTCTAACTTCTATCTGTCATAGGTCCTTTTTTTAAGTTTTTCATTAAGGGCTAATTTCACTCCTCTCTTCCTTCAATTCTATCAATAGGCCTTCAAAAAACATAGAGGATTTTTGTGACCACTCCATTCTCTGTTCTGGGGTTGTGCTTATATCAATTATGTAATTATTTTCTTTTTCTGGAGATTTTTCCTAAAATTTTCTTACCACATAATATTGATTCATTTTATTAGGGATTCACCTTTACTTGCTTATTTCCTTCAATCTCTTTCCTGGTTTTTCTGTGTGGATTAATTTCCATTCTTCTCTTTCAGTCTTTACTGTTCTTTTAAGCAAGATGGCATGTTTTAATCCTGTTGTAAGATAAGGAGGGACTTAATGCAACTTTGACTCAGTCATCTTACCAGAAATCTTCTCACTCCTATAAAAAGGAGTATAAAAACATGGATAAAATTCCATGTATAAAAAAGGAATGTCTTCCTTTGCCTTCATTTATCAAGGTAATGCCTCCTTCGACACATGATGATGATTAGGGGCACTTGACATGCTTAGAAGGCGAGAACCTGCTGAAGGAGTGAAATCGGGTCCCAAGCAAAAAGGGAATGAGACTAGTGGGCCAAGATGAAGTAAAAAATTCATACAGGATAGCTAGCTAAGAACCACGTGAAATCAAGGCTGGAGCATTGATCAGCACAAATAAGGATGTCAGCAAAGACTGGTTCGACATGACAGTACATCAAAAGGCCAGGCGTGGTATCTTCTGAGTTCCCCCCAATATGCTAGTAGGACCAGTGCAACAGCACTTGGGTGTCTGGTCTTGAATCATTGCTGTGTAATGAGGAGGCAAGCAGAGGTGTCTGTATCTGTCTAGGGGTAAAGCTCATGCACTCCAAGATTCTAACACAACATGCAACAAAACTGGGGAAAGAATCAGTACAAAAAGATTTGAATAGATCCAGCCTATCATTGCAGAAGGAATCAGAAGACCTGAGTTCAAATTCTGATTGTCACTGAGTTCCTGTGTGATTATGGGGAAATCCTCTCACCTCTCTGGACCTCAATTTCCTCATCTCTAAAATGAGTTGGAGTGAATAACTTGTAAGGGCCCTTCCAACTTTAGCTCCATGTTCCATTGTTTATCTGAACGGTTCCAGCTAAACTGATTCTCAGGTTACTATCACTAGTGAGGAGTCCAAGGAAGGCAGTGACTCAGATCAAATATAGCAGGAACACAGTATTACCATGGAGTCACCCATTACCTGGGTAGGAATGACTCAGGCCATGGGTGAGCAATCACAGTAATTACCAGTGTTGATGGGAGATATGGGGAACAGGAAGAGCTCAGTAGGAATGTCCTGTAGAAGTAAGCCTGGAAAGGTGTACTATGCTTTCTGTAGCAACTACTTCAAGGAAACCAGGGATTTTGTGCTTACCCGTAGTCTAAAGACAACAGGAAAAGACATAAATCCAGGTGTGTAGCAGTGTTGACACAGCAGAACAAGGCATCACTCTCACATTGCTAGCATTACAAAATGAGAGTAACTGACATTTTCTTGGCATATTCAATTGAGCCTCATAGAAAGCCTGAAAGGAAAGTATTTCGGGTATTATTTTCCATGTTACAGATGGGGAAACTGAGGTTCAAAGAGAGAGAGGAAGTGACTTGTTCATGGATACACAGCTACTAAGTATCAAAAGTAAAACTTGAACCCAGGACTTCTGGACTCCAGGTCCAGTGCTCTATCAACTGTATTAGTTATATCAGACAAGTCATGATCAATCAATTAACAGTAAGTGTCTTCTCTGTGCTAGACATTGGGATACAAAAATGAAGGTGAAAAGAGTCTTGACCTTCAACAATTTGGGTTGTAATCCTTCTATCTCAAAGAGGACCAAATGACATCACTATGAGGACTTGAGTCGAGTTTCCGTGTGTCTGATTGTGGCTAATTGGACCAATACAAGCTGAGGATGCTCTACCAGTAACAGAAGAGGAACAAAGTTCACATGGACGTGTGGGGCCTATACTCGAAATCTGCATATCCTGCATTTCCTCTGAGCTGTCTCAATTCTGTGCTTACAGAGCACAGCACCTTCTCTGGGCGGGCAGGGCATGCTGGGCAGTCCTGTGCCAGTGTCTCCCTTGTCTCACAATCCGTTTCAAAGTTCTTGAGAGGGCCCTTGAGTGTCCTTGTATCGCTTCTTCTGGCCACCATGTGAACACTAAAGCAGTCTTTGGGGCAAGTTTATAATTGGCATTTGAACAGCATGACCAGCCCATCAGAGTTGCGGTCTCTGAAGCAGAGTCTGAACACTTCAGCTGGAGAAAGGACCTCAGTGTCTGGTGCCTTCTCCTGCCAGGTGATCTTCGGAATCTTCCTAAGACAATCCAAATTATATATAAGTGCTTCAGTTTCCTGGCACGGGCGCTCATAGACTGTCCAGGTTTCACAGGCATCCAGCACTGAGGTGAGCACAATGGGTGTGCAGACCTTCAGTCTGACATTCAGTCTAATACCTCTTCTCTCCATGCTTTCCTTTGGAGTCTCCCAAACACTGAGCTAACTGTGGCAATGCGTCAATGTGTCCATCCCCGGCAAGTGCACTGCCCAGGGAAGCGAGCTTACCCACAGCCTTCACAACTGCTCCATTTGCTGTGACCAGTGGTTCCATGTCTGGATGGTTGGTGCTGGCTGAGGGAGCACCTGAGTTTTCTTGGTGTTAACTGTGAGGCCAAACTTAGCACAAGCAGCAGAGGACTGATCCGTGTTTTGCTGCATCTCTGCTTCAGAGGCTGCGCTGAGAGCACAGTCATACGCAAACAGAAAACCCTGCACCAGCCCTCCCTCCGCTTTGGTCTGGGCTTGTAGCCTTTTCTGCCATCAGTGCAGTAGCTGACCTTGATGTTGTGCTTATCCCCATTTTTCAGCCATGTTGTCAACAAGGGGATAGCTTTACTGGAAAAAGCAACACATGCTGATGTGGGCCTTGGCAAAACAGGTGTGAGGTGATCTGGGAGGAAAGGGGCATCAGGAAAGGCCTCGTCTACAAGGCTCTTTGGATCCCGATCTTTACAGGGAACTAGGTAGAGTATCCTGCTTGTGGAACAGTAAGAAGGCTTCTTTGGTTACTAATGTGCATGGGCAGCCCTGGGGCAGAAGACTACAAAGCCTGGGAGAGCCTTTCAATGCCAAGAGAGAAGCTCGTGAGCTTCTGGAGGGCAGGGACTGGTCGGTACCTTTCTCTGAATCCCCAGTGTTTAGAACAGCGCCTGGTACATAGCAGGCATTTCCAAAATGCTTAGTGAGCAATTTTTTATCCAGGAGTCAATAATAAGGAACCAATGGAGTTTTTAATCATAAGGTGACACAGTCGGTTTGTATTTAAGGAAAATCATTTGTCAGCTTTATCGAAAATGAATTGGAGAAGGAAGAATCTGAATGGGGAAGGAGCTGGCCAACCCATACAATGAGTGAAAGGAACTTCCAGTGTCCAGTGGGCATCTCAAAGGGTTCAGGTCAGTAAAAAAAAAAAAAAACAGATTGAGACCCCTGGCTCACAGTCGCAAAGCCTGAAGTTTGTTGACAAACGTCAGCTCTCTCTCAGCAGATATTAAGCCCTCCAAACTGGGGCCAGCCCCCCTAGAACTCAGATTACACAGAGACTAAGCAATAATAACAATAGTAATAGCTCATGTTTCATACAGCAACGTAAGGTTTGTGAAATACTTTATACATATTGTCACATTTGAACTTCCAAACAATCCTGTGAGGTAGATTCTATGGGTATTTTACAAATAAGGAAACTGAGGCTCAAAGAGACCTTGTGGGACGGCTTCCATTGCCACCAGAAAAGTCCAACTTCATGAACTTCCATCCCAAATGCCTTCCCTGTCCTCCCTCCACCTTCAGCATCCCCAACAAGCAAACGTCCTAACCTTTAGACCTGCCTGTGTGGGCAAAGTGGGCTGCCCCACAATGCAGAAGGTTTTCAAAGAGAGAGTGAATGGCAACTTGCCAAATAGATTGTAATAGAGATGGTTTTGCCAATCTGAGTTAGGGGAAGTGGCTATTAATTCCTAAATTCCATGATTTTGTGGTTTAACAGCAAGAAAACTGGGTTTGGATCCAGCAGGTATGGTTTTAAAGCCTATCTCTACTGCTTACTCTACGACTGTGGGAGAGTCCCAAGACCTGTGCCACGCTCCTCTTCTGTAAAATGTGGACTTGACTTACCAGTATAGTGCCTAACACATAGCATTGTGTTTCTTCAGTGTTTGTGAATAATCAGTAATGCCTGACGGAACACCATACAGTGTTCTGTAAGAAGAGACCTTTGCAAATGTCACTAGTATTGGTCTTAGGATCATAGATCTCAATCAAGAAGGGACTTCAGAGATCAAGTCTAAACCCTCCATTTTGCCATTTTGCCGGTTTATGAAACAAAGTGACTTTCCCAAGATGATGCCTTTCTCGAAGGGAGGAGGTTGAGGGGCGAGTGAGGCTGTAATGCAGCTGGGCATTAGCTTTTCATGGATGGTGACTGATCTGTGCCGGCTTCTTTCAGTCGTGCTTAAAATACCTTCTTCTTCTGCCTCCATCAGAGTCTTGGAGGAGCCAAACAGATTGATGTTAATAAGCTGTTTCTTGTTTCTCATTGTCGTTTATTTGAAGCCTGAGCTCATGAAGTGAATTGATAAGAAGGAAATTAACATATAGGGACATGAAACAGAATTTATTTACACACAGAGTGACTGGCGATGAAGGAAATCGCTAACGGCAACAACAATCTTCAACCATGTTTTCTTTCTCTGTGCTGGGAGGCAGTGAGTGGGTAATGGAGAGAAGGGCCATTTTGTGGCAGAAAACTCCCATCCGAGACAGTGTCCAGAGCCTTCCTCTGATGCTACCTTATAAGGATTTGGGGGGAAACTTGGGTTACAAAGTTCTTACATGAGAGGGCAAACTCTGGCTTTCTTTTCCAGCTTGAAGGCCTCCAATGCGGGCCAGGGGATCGCAAGGGATTGGTGTATTGAAGACTGGTCCAACTGAATCCTGAGAAGCTCAACACCAGAGTGTCCACAGCCCAACCTTCAAATACCCTCTGTGGAGATACCGAGTGGCTGAGAGCAGCTTAACTACCCTACCTCACCAACAGTTGGAAAGGAAGGGATCAGGAACAAAATCTAGTAGTCCCTTAGATATACCGGGATGCCCCGGAAGAGAAAGTCTAAGTGGACCTTGGTTCAGATTCTGGCCCTGTCCCTACTAGCTGAGTGACCTTGGATAAGTCACTTGATTTCTCCAGATATCAGTTTCTTCATTTGCAAAATGAAAGGTTTGGATTAGATGTCTCTTTAAACCTTCCAAGTCTAATTCTGTTTTTCTATAATTCTACATCCCTTCAACTTTCAGGGTCTCAGTTTCCTTAGTTGTAAAGTAACAGGGTTGGACTAGGATGCATTTGGGGCTGTCTTTTTGTTCTAGATTGTTTTGCTACAGGATGAAATGCTAAATTGTGGGCAGAGACTCCACGGCTAGAGGTGAGTATAACAACTCCAACCAGAGTAATCAGGGAGACAAGGAGAGGCAGAGAGACAGAGGCAGAGATGGAGACGGAGAGACAGAGAGACAGAGGCAGAGATGGAGACGGAGAGACAGAGGCGGAGATGGAGACGGAGAGACAGAGAGACAGAGGCGGAGACAGAGGCGGAGATGGAGACGGAGAGACGGAGAGACAGAGGCGGAGATGGAGATGGAGAGACAGAGAATGTGAAAGCCACTAACAAAAGTATGCACAGGGGATGCAAAGTTTCCAAAGCACATGAATGTCCTTTTCTAATCAGAAAAGCGTTCCCCTGGCAACCTTTCTATGCCTCTCTTCAGTTCATTCCTGCTTCCTTTCTCCTCCCTGATCAATAGCTCATTTCTGTAGCCTGGCCCACGATTGGAGATAGACTGCTTTTTCGAAAGCCTTTTGTTGATGTTCAGCTGTTTCATTTGTGTCGCCCTCTTTGTGACCTCATCTGGGGTTTTCTTGGTATAGACACTGGAGTGGTTGCCCATGTCCTTCAACAGTTCGTTTTACAGATGGCAAATCTGAGGCAAACAGAGTGAAGTGACTTGCCCAGGGTCAAACAGTTAACAACTGAGGTCAGATTTGACCTCAGAAAGAAGAGTCTTCCTCACTCCAATCCCACAACTCTATTCACTGCACCATCTAGCTGTCCTTATTTGTAATGATTTACAGAATATTCAAATAAGTTTTATTTTTATTTTGTTTTAATGGAAGAAATGCAGTTGTCTTTCCTCAAGATAATATCAAATCAAACCAACAAATATTTACTGAGTACATGGAATGTCCAATAGAATCAGGGGAGGTAAGGATCAGGATAGAAGAACTGTTTGACAGAATGTGATTCCCAAAAAGGACTTTCATATTGAAAAGTCACCCTGCGTGGAGGGCATTGCTCTGGAATGAGGCTGCCACTTTGAAATGGGAGGTGAAATGGGACAAGTGGGCTTGGGTCTTCAGAGAGTCTACATGGCTGTGGATAGGCAACATTACCACATCGCTGAATGGAGGTCAGGCTATGGCATGTTTCCTGAGCAAGGGCTTCCAAGAGCCGCTAAGGACTTCCATGATGGACCTGTCACATCTCTAAAAAATAACATCTAAATGACTCCCCAAGGATGCCAGGAGGCCTGTGAGAGCCTGACTGATGAGTTCGGGGTCATAATATATTATATTATAATACATATTATACATAATATATATTATATTATAAATAAAATAAAAATAATTATTATAGTGATGACGGTTAAGTATTTATATCATGCTGTAAGCTTTGCCAAGAACTTGGCAAAAGTGACCATCAGAGGTAGAGTGTTACAGGCAAAAGAATACTGGCTCTGGAGAAAGAACACTAGGGTTCAAATTCTGCCTCTCTTACCTTTGTGACTGTGGGCAAGCCATTTTGCTTCTCTAGGCCTCAGTTTCTTCATTTGTAAAATGAAGAAATGCAACCAGGTTGCCTCAAGTTCCTTCTAGCTTTAGAATATGATTCTATGAGTTTTGCTATAAAAATTATGATCGTCTGATAGACCTTTTACCCAGGATACCCAAATGGTACAGACTTCTGGATCAAATGAGCAAAAGTCACATATGAGAAGACCTCCTAGGAGATGTTCAGAAGATCTTCATTGAATCTTTCTAGTCTTCAGCAGGAAATTTCTTCTTTTGGTTCCTAAGAATGGATACAGTTCATACTCCTGCATCAAATACTGAGACAAGTAAGAAATCTCACTATATATATATATATATATATATATATATATATATATATATATATAT
>NW_027185872.1:602965-614129 GCF_028583685.1 Petaurus breviceps papuanus
TATATATATATATATATATATATATATATATATATATATATATATATGTGTGTGTGTGTGTGTGTGTGTGTGTGTGTGTGTGTGTGTGTGAAACTTAAATATCATTGTGAAGCCAATAATAGTTCAGAGACAAGAGGTCTGTAATCAAAGTCAACAAGCCACATCAACAAACATTTATTAAGGACCTACTATGTGTCAGGCTCTCTGCTAGGCTCTGGAGATACAAAGAGAGAGAAAAGACAGTCCTTGATCTCAATGCTGCTCATTATTGATCTAGACAAAAGAAAGGTAGGATGAGAATTATAATTGGCATTCAGATACCATGGTTTGAAAATAGTGGCTAGAAAGTGACTAGGAACCCTGGGTCCAAGCAAAATGGTCCTCAGTAAGCACCGAGGTCCTTACTCAAGCTGAAGTGCCCAGCATTCAAACTCTGCTTCAAAGAGCACAACTCTGATGGACTGGCCACGTTGTTTGGACACAAACATACATTTGCCAAAAATGCTATTTTATGGAGAATAGGGTAAACATTCACATGTATAAGAAGAAACGATACAAAGACAGTCTCTCAAGAACTTTGTAACTGATTGTATGACATGGGAGACACTGGCACAGGACTGCTCAGCGTGGCCTGCCCACCCAGAGAAGGTGCTGTGCTCCCTGAGCAAAGTACTGAGACAGCTCAGAGGAAATGCAGGATGCCCAAATACAGAGTATCCTGCTCAAAAGTTCACGTGGACGATCTGTGCCGGCCTGTGACAGCATTCCAAGCTTGTATTGGTCTGGTCCGCCACAGTCAGACACATTGAAACAACTTTAGCGTAGTGATGTCATTTTGGTCCTCTTTGAGAACGAGGGACACCAGCCAAGACAAGGAAAGAACCAGCTAACGTAACCTAGCTTCCCAGGAATGGAGTTCAATGTTCCAGTGGTGAGAAAATAATGGTGCTGGCTAGACTGGAGGTATATGGTGTGGAGGTGGCTTTGGGTTTGAATAGGAGACTCTTTTCCTTGCTATGTAATATGTCTTCAGGAAACATCACCCTCATGAAATTTATAACGATATTTTGACAGATCCATGATTTCATTAGTTTGAAGGCTTTTTTTCAAATCCAATTTGAATACTTAGAGGACTCCATGATTGGTGGTAGGTGCTTTTTCTAATGCTGTAGATCTCAACCCATCTCCTCATGTCCTTTCCCAATCTTTGGGGTATCTGTTTATCAGGTGAATTTTCCACTGATCATATCATATCCTCACAATGGAACTCTACTACTTGGGCCATATGCCTGGATCACATCTTCCATGTTTCAAATTCAAGGCACCTTTGGTAATGTACTACAGCAGGCATCTTTCTTTTTCAATACACTCTATTGATGCCTTTTATTGTTCCATCATGATGATTTCCATCTATACCCTGCTCACGCATCATAAACCACCACCACCACCACTGGAATTGAACCTTTCCTTGAAATGAAGAAAACCAGTGAAGTAGAAACATCTGATAAGGTTGTGGCACTTGAAAATGTATGCCCCATTCTGTCCCCATGTCCCCCCACTTCACAATCTCATAGTGCATCTTTCCATTGCCATTTGGGTGGTTTATAATTCCTTTTCTTCTGAGATCATTGCACTCTATGATTCACAGTAGTGTGGGTTCATTGGCAGGACACTGACATGAAAGTCATCCGAATGATGGCTCCAGACTTCAGTGGCTCATTGCTATAATACCATAAACACACTCCTTCTCTTGGATCTCCTTAGCCTATTATTTATTGTCTGACATCAGAAACCCAAAGGACCATCAAATGACTGCAAAATGCCTCACATCCGCAACAACATAGCCCTTGCATTCAGAATTATTTCATAACTTTGGAATGGTCTGGAATATTTGGACCATATTTCATAACCTTGTTATGTATGGTTTTGGCTGTCACATCAGGGAGGAAATCAATGAATAAGGAGAGGCAGCTTGAGCCTCATAGAAAGAGCATTGGACATAGAGTTAAACAATCTGGATTCAAGTCCTGGATCTCCCACTAGTGAGGAGCCCTTAGACCGTTCCCTTAGCCTCTCTGAGACCATAAAATGGCAATTGCCCAGTGTGCACCCAAGCTCACGGGTACATCAGGAGACTCAAATGAGAGTGTCAGGTGTTACGTGGGCATTAGCTTTGGGCAGTGGTGACTAGAGAGATGCCTCAAAGTCTATAAGACCTCATTTCAAATCCAGCCTCTGACACACAGGGGCCATGTGACCCTGGGCAAGTGGTTTCCCCTCTCAATGCTCCTGATAACTCCCTAAGACACTACATTGCAGAAAGGGTGAGCACCTGCACTGGTAGAAGGAGCTTTTCCGTCCAGGAATTCTCCCCAATCCAGCCCCTTTCCCGATCGCTAATGTCATTCTAAAACACCACTATTTCTTGTAGATGAGGATCTTTGTGATACATGGCCAAAAGTGAACAAAATCGCCGTCTTTTTTTTCTAAAGTGAGCTCATGAGTCTCCCACAAAACATAGAATTATGGCTCGTTTCCACTTCCTCGTTTGCCTTCCCATCCTCATCTCTGTTTCCCTCAACACGATTTATTTCCTTGCCAGCTGTGCAGCCATGTGTGAGATGACGGATCCCACCAGACATCCGCACCCAGCCCACAACTGTAATCACCACAGACAATCATGAGACCCATGCAATAGCCTCCTTCCCCACAGGACACGCGGTGAGTTACTGTTCTCTCAGAGTCTTGTAAATGCCGGTTACGCACGCATAAAGGAAAATGGGAGGCAGGGAGATGTTCATCAGCGGAGCTGAGGCCGCTGCCAGTGACAGACAGAATGGAGATGAAAGGCACAAAGAAACTCCACCTAATGAACCAGCCTGAGCCCCAAGAAAGAAACAGACGCTCTCTGTGATTGAAATGTAACTGCCAGCCACTCACAGCCCACACGGAGCTGTCATGAAGGACATCTAAATCTGTCCCTGTCTGCAATGGGTGTTGTGACAGGAGCTGACAGCCTATCAAAGAGTGGTAATTGCCACCTAAACAGCCCGCATTTGATCAACTGTGCACATGTTTAGGGAAAGCAGTTATTTCGCTTAAAAAACAACCATTTTCTTTTCCCCTTTCAGAACCAAGTGACAGGGTTTCTTTCCTTCAGAGCCCCACATTTGCCTTGTGACTGCTGAGGCTGGAATCTGAAAGGCTGAAAGAATCATCAGGAAAGATGGGAGTTATCTAGACTTGAGACACACATCCAAATTCCTTCTCCAGAGAACCTAAAGCAATGCTGCTTAGTACAGAGGTGACTCCTCGGGATACTGGCCAAGGGGAAGAGGTGGCCTCTTATTTCATAGTTGTGTGACCCTGGATCCGTCATTTTGCAGACTCTCTGAGCCTCAGTTTACTCATCCATAAAATAAGGAGATTAACTAAATAACCTCTAAGGTTATCTTCAGCTCTAAATCAATAGCCCATGGATATTTTATAAGCAATAGTTTATCTGAAAGAATATTCCACAGAAAAAGAGAAACTAATATCTCTCAAAGTTTGTCTTAATGAGATCCGACTTCCAGAGAATGAGGGTTGGTACTACCTACATATTGAGTCCCATACTACAGCAAACCTAGAACTATTGAGGGCATGCATCATGGGAAAGGGAACACAGATCAATTATCTGGTCACATATATTCTTCCAGAGGCTGACTGTGAAACTTTGGACAAGTCACTTCTCTGTGTATAAATATCTTTGTCAGCAATTCAATTTAACATATTTGTCATTAATTTTGTGATTTTAATCAAGATAACTGTAAAAGCTAGCCATTGGTGAGAGACACTATCCACTATGAAGAAATCCAGCAATAAAAGACATGTCCTCTGATGTCTGTATGCAAAGATACAAAATATGAGTAGTAAACATGAGGGTCTAACAAAGGAAGCAAATTAGGCCTCCTGTGCATTACTGAAGCTTGGAGGAATGAAATCCGTTACTAGTATACAGGTCTGAAAAAGAATACTTCATACACAAGGAAATGAATACTCACCTCTTATTTTGTACTTGTTTTCTCTGCCAAAGAGAATGATGTTTGGATTCAGTAAGATAAATCTAAACTGGACATCAGGGAGTAGAACCCCAAGATAAGAAGTCACGTAGCATGGAGCTGTCCTTCATGAATTCAAAATCCCTAATGAAATATGACCTTGGGCATCAGAAGATTTTTTATTGAGCTACTATTGGTGATCGTTTAAAGTTCTTAGAGAAGGCGAGAGGTATAGCAGGGCCAGCAGAGGACAAATGTCATCTCAATTTTCATAAAATGGGAACTATAGACCAATGAGTTTGACTTTGTTTAATTCCAAACAATATTATCAAACATGTTATTTTTTTAAAGGATGTGCTGTGAGAATATAGAAAGTGGAGTAGAGATCACAAAGAGCCAGCATGGTTTTCATTAAGAAGACATCATGCCAGACTAATCTAATTGCCTTTGTTTACAGAGCTTCTAGCCTGGCTGGTCATGGCAATGATGTAGATATAATATATTTAGGTCTCATCAAAATATTTGACAAAATTTTTCTTTATGACAAGATGGAGAGATGTTGGCTAATAGTAATCAGAGAGGTAGATTTGAAACTGATTGAATGACCAAAATCATAACACAGGAATTAAGAAATTGGTACAATTTGACAGAAAGTTTCTAGTGGAATGTCCCAGGGAACTGATGTTAGAGGAAGGAAGGAAGGAAGGAAGGAAGGAAGGAAGGAAGGAAGGAAGGAAGCCAAAATCTGTTATCACATCCACACATGACAGGAAACTGGGAGGAATGGGTAACACTTATAACAATGAGGTTACAATCCATTAAAATCTTGACAGTCTAAAATCATGGGTTAAATTAAGTAAGATGAGAATCCACTTCTCAAGTACAAGAGAAGGATGTGCAGCAAGGCAATAGATTGATTGACAAAGATATTGGGGCTTCACTTGCCTATAAGTTCAAAATGAGTCAATAGTGTGATGACAACTCAAAAAGCTAATGCTATCATAAGTTGCATTAATGGAGGCATATACTAGAACATCTGAACAAGGAAGGTAACAGTCTTGCTGCACTATGCTCTAGGAAGACTTCATATGATGTATTGTGTTCCTTTCTGGGCAGCATTATTTCAGAAGAACCTTGATCAAATGAGGGGTGTCCAGAGGAGGGCAGCCAAGATGGTAAATGACCTTGAGTCTTTATCATATAAGAAAATGGGGATGCTTGGTCTAGAAAAGAGAAGACTCTAGGGATGGGAGGCGGAGAGGAACATGAGCTGTGCTAAAATATCTGAAGAACTGTTATAGCAAAGAGGAATCAGATACCTTATATTTGGCATCAAAGATCAGAACTAGGGCAATGAATGGAAGGTTCAAAGAGGTTACTTTAGACTTGATATAAAAAAGCAACCTGCCTAACAATTAAAGCTGCCCAACAGTGGGATGATCTGCCTTGATAAGTGGCAAATCCTTGGAGGTCTCCAAGCAGAGATTGGGTAACTACTTATTGGATCTAGTCTAAAGGAGATTCCTTTGAAGTATGGATAGTACTAGAAAACACTGAGGTCCCTAGAATATTGTGGTTTTAGGCTCTGTTCTGTGTCCTACATTCAAGCTGGAGTGATCAAAAGAGGAAAAACAGTATTATGAAAAAGTGGAGAGCCTGTTACATAAGGATTGATTGAAGATGTGGTAGACCTGTTCAAATCCTGTGGACATTTTTTGAAAAGAGAAGGCGGACCTAAGATTGCTTGTTGGCATCAGACAATACACAGGTAGAGGGGGGGTTTGGAATAACAGAAGGGGGATGAGGATGAGTGTTGAGCATGACCAGAGAAGACAGGAAAGGGTGGGATCAAGGGCGGAAGTTGGGGCCTTAGCCTTGCCAAGGAGATGAACAGCTTCATGGATTCCCCTCTGTAATAGGAAACTTCGACTCCAGCCATAGCAATTTCTTTGCTGTTCTCTGTACATGCTTTACACATGCCTAACTTTATGTCTTTGTTCTCCACTGTTTCCTTTTTAAAAAAAATTATTTTATTCTTAATTTATTGAATAAAGCAAGCATTTCCATAACCTATTACAATAAAAAAGATAATTGCACATGGAACTGCAACTATACTATGCACAACTTGCTATTCCTTTCAAATATACAACAAAATTATCATGTAAATTTCTTTTTTTGTCTTCCCTTCCCCCCCCCGCCCTAGAGGCAGCCACCAGTAGACACAAATAGGTGTGTGTATGCATATGTACACACATATCCTATACATAAATATTTATTCTATACATCTATCAATTCTTTACGTGAGTGCAGATAGAGTCTTTCTTCATATGTTCTTTATAGTTAATTTGGGTATTTATAATAGTCAAAATGACTTACTCATTTGAAGTTGTTCTTACTGCACTATTCCATTTTTGAAATGCCCATTCTTCTTCTCTCTTCTCCCTAACCAAATCCTACCCATCCTTCACCCCAAGCTCCACCTCTGATAGCTCTTGCTTTCAATGAAGCCTGTCTTTAATGACTTAAGACCTAGATCAGTTACCATGTATATTTACGTACTGCCTTACATTGCTAGTGACCTTTTGGTCTCCCCCATTAGACCATAAGTTCTTCGAGTACCATATTCTGACACTTTGATGGATCTTTGATCTCATCAACAGGGTTGAAAGGTAGGGTATCTTTCCAGTGGTGCATAATACACTCCATGCAAGGAGAATCACACAGTAATCAAGTCATTGAAACAGAATTGGAGAGTTAGATCTATGAGGTCATCTTGTCTAACACATGACACTGAAGAACCTCATACATATTGTATCTCACAAGTGGTCATTTGACCTTTGTTTGAAGACCTTCAGTGACAAGGAATTGATTTTCCCCTGGGGCAGACCTTTCTACTTTTAGACAATTTGACTTTTTTAGGAACTTCTGGAATCAAACCAAAATGAGCCTCTTTCCAGTTTCTTTCCATTTCTCCTGGCTTTGCTTTGTGAGACCTAACAGAAAAAGTGGAATGGCCCCTCCATATGATGACTACTCAAATACTTAAAGATAACTATCATGTCCCCCCTCCCTGACAACAAGTCTTTCTTTCTCTAAACTAAACACCCAGTTCCTTCAGCCAGTCCTGTTATGATGTCTGCTTCTCAATATAGATGCTCGTCCAAATTTTCCTTAAGAACCTTATTAGGGAGTTGGAATCCACCCAACATGGTAGAGACAAGCTGGAAAACCTCCACTGATACCTTCATCTCTACCTCCTTTGCACTAGACACTTGGGTTTTGTAACCACCCCATTCCCCGATAAATGAGGTTTCATCTTATACTGCCAAGATTCAAAAATTCAATTCACTTTTCAGTCCCTTTTCAGTGATCCTGCTATACACACATTATACCCTTTCCCCCACCCTGCTTTCCAGTTCCCCTTTTTATGTGTAGTCTTCCCTTATTAAAACATAAGCTCATTTGGGGCAGGACCAGATTATTTGCTTCTTTTTCTTTCCTCTGCATTTAGCATAGTGCCTGATACATAGTAAGTACTTAATAAATTATCTCTCTGTCTTTCTCTAGAGCTCTTGAAATTGTGCTAATGCCAATGGAATTTACAGCCTGCCCATTAATTAATCATTCATTGCTCTCACCCCATGACCATCCCACTTTCTTTTCTAGACATACATCACTCTGATGGCATCCTTTACACTGCTTCACTTATGCAAACTTCTTTGTTAACGATTTGCTGCCTATTCATGCATTCTGTACAATTCTACATTGCCCTTTGGGAGACTCGAGTTGAATTCTTTGGAAACTGTTTTACTTTAGCATTTGTACCAATAAAGTCACTTCTAAGTGTGAACCTTTGTTTCAGGGAGAGGTTTGGGGGCTATTGAAACTGACATGACTTCCCCACAACAATCCAGCTCTCCCTCCTGTTTCAGCTCGGGGCCCAGCTCATTTTCCATGCACGGCTTTGGTTCAAAATGTTTGTGCTGATAGAGCATCTTTATAGATTGTTCATTCAATTATTTATTCTGGTATGGCCAACAGTCATTTTCAATACACTTGGGGTTTCCTATGTGTGTAGGTAGCCCAAAGCCTGTGGGGTAACCAGAGATCTCATTTGAAAGGCTTTGAAGTGCTTCCCAATGAAGAACAAGTGGATGAGGTCATCACCCACAGGAAGTCTCTGTTCAGTTGGAGCCCTGCAAGGACTTCATCTATGACAGAGACATATACCTTTAGGGAGCCTCTCATGCTGTTTTACGTCTTGCTTGGTGTTAAAATCAGAGTCATCAAATAACGTATCTCTACTGATAAATCTATCAAGTGACCTTACCTGATACATATTCTTATCCTCAGAGAGTCCAGCTGGACATCTTCTATATGCCAGACACTAAGCCTGTTTTAATACTTCATACATAATACCTGTGATTTTATCAATGTCAGAATGTGTAGTCCTTCCACTGACAATGACAGAATCCTTACCTCCCTTTAGTACCTAGTTTCCTTAGTTGCTATGGCCAAAAATCATTACCTAGTTGCTAGCGGATGGTTATCAGTCTCTCCAAAAATTGCTTGGCCAGTCCTGAGATAATGCCTGGTCACTAGAGCACAGATTCTCCAGCCTGATAGCATTGCTCAGGCGTAGGCCTGTCTGTCATAGTCTTTGACCACCTACCAATCATGATGAGGCTTCAGAGGAGAGCCTTAGAGGAGAAGGCCAGTGCAACTAATTTATCACGTGCAAAAAGTCTAGGTTTTGGGGACAAAGAACCTTAGTTTGAATACCAGTTCTGCTACTGACTGCCTGAGTGACCCTAGGCAAGTCACTTAAATTCCCTCATCATGTTCCTTACCAGCACTTAGTATAGTGCCTGATTCATAGAAGGCACTTCATAGATGCTAATTGATGAACTGACTGTAAAATGAAGTGGAATGGCAGATGTTAAATAGGTTTTTAGCTTCCCTTAGTTCTAAAGCTATGGTCCTATGGCCTAATGGCCAATGGCCTTTTCTATGTTCATTCTTCATCTGCTTTGACTTGTTGACAGCTCCAGACACTGCTGATCAGTCTTGTTTTCGATATTCTCTTCTCCCTTAGCATTCTGGTTTTCTTTCCAGATCTCTTATATTCCCTCCTCTTTCTCCTTCACAGCTCATAACTGCCCCACCCCCAGTTCCTCAATGTGGATACTCTATATATACTTTCTCTCTTTGAAACCTCATTCACTCTAGGTAGATGACTCCAACATCTCCAGTTCCAGTGTCATTTCTGACTACCACCTAGGAAACTATACCAGAAGGTCTCACCATCCCCTCAAACTCAGCATGTCTAAAACCAATCCCAGTATCTTACCCTCTAACCCTGCCTGGTTGTCCCTGTTGCCATTTGTAATCTATCCACAGTCTTCCACTATTCAAGTTCCCTCATGGCTTATATCCATCCAACTATCAAGTTAAGTGAACAAATACTTAATTGAGCTCGTACTATGTGCAAGGCATTGTGCCAAGCATTAAAGATACAAATACAAGCAAAAGAAAAACAGCCTACTCTCTCAAGGATTTTACATTTTAATGGGGAAAAATAACATAAGAGGGAAGAGAATTAAAATGGATAAGAAGGGGGTGCCAACTTGGGCACAGGGTGTAGAGTCCAGAGAATGAAGGTCTGGGTTCTTGCCCAAAGTTGACATTCCAGGAGGAATTCTCTAATACAGAAGGGAGTTGATGAGGCAGAAGGAGAAGGCAGATGAAACACAATGGTAAAGTCCCAGGTCGAATTACTTCAGCCTCTTCAATAGATCCTGAATCTTTCTCCTTCTCCCTAGTCCCATTTCTGTCTCTATAGTCTGAGGCCTCATTAGCACCTACCTGGACTGGTGCCTCCCGACATGTCCTCCCATTTTTCTTTTGTCCCCATTGCCCTCCATATTTTATACCACTGCAGGAAGATTTTTATTTTTATTAATTCTGCCTCTGCAATATTTCTTTCATCTTTCCCTTCTTTCTGCTCCTGTGACCATCCAGGTTTCAGATACTCATCACCTCCTATCTAGACAATAGGAAGAGCCTCCTAAAAGATCTTCCTACCCCCACTGTCTCCTTACTCCCATTCTTTCTTCTACATATGGTTGCTAGAATAATCTTTCTTACAGATAGATCTGATCATGTCATTCTTGTGCTCAAAAATCTTGAGTGAATCTCTATTGCCTTCTAATAGTGGCCAAATGTTTTTCTTGGCTTTTAAGACCCTCCATATCCTGGCCTAAGCCCCTTCCCAGGCTTATCTCATATTGGTCTTCTCCAACCAATCTAGACCAGAACTTCTTAAACTGTGGGTCATGAACCCATGGAGTCATGAAAAAATTGGCAACAGTAAAAGGTTTCTGAATGTGCAACAACCAAAATTTAATTCAAAATCAAATGTGTAAGGAATCCTAGGTATTTCTGACAGTGCTTGCCCATGTTGCATACACAACCTCACCACAGCCTTGGTTCTGAACACAAAGCATGTGCACTTTGCATTGCACATGCCCTCAGAACACGCAATGCCAGCAAAGACTGCTAAAACTTGAAAAGGATGGGAAAAGTTTAAGAAGCCTTGATTATTCTAGACAACTCTTAGCTCTCTGAAAGCACAGAATGCTTTCATGTTTCCACACCTTATCTTTACTTGAGCTATTTGCTGTGCTGGCATGCCATCCCTTTCCTCTCTTGGTCAAATAAATGTCACATCACCTCTGAAACCGTCCCTGATCCCTCTGGCTCCTAATGACATGTGTCCCTAAAATCTTCCATAGGACTCAGGGCAGTATGGTACAGTGACTGGAGTGCTAGATTTGGAGCCAAGAAGTCTAAGGTGCTACTCTTCTTCTGATACTTTCTAGCTTTATGAGTCTGAAAATGTCATTTAAGCTTTCTTTGTTTCCTCAGCTGTAAAATGAAGAAGTTGGACTAGATGACCCCTAAACTTCCTTAAGTTCCAATTCTTCAATCCTGGGATTTTGTTTTGCCTCCTTTTGATATGTTTGTCTTTTATTGTAGCTATCTGTCTTTGAACCCTACCCTCCAGGAGAATGATAGTTCCTTAAGCATAGTAACCTATGTCTTAGCTCAAACTTGTCTCACCT
>NW_027185872.1:624129-629354 GCF_028583685.1 Petaurus breviceps papuanus
CCATCATTTATTTCTCTGGAGGCAGAGAGCATCTTTCATGAGTCCTTTGGGATGGTCTTAGATCATTGTATTGTTGAGAATAGCTAAGTTATTCAGAGATGATCATGATACAATATTGTTATTACTGTGTATAACGTTCTTCTGGTTCTGCGCACTCCCCTCTGTATCAGTTCATGTAAATCTTCTTAGGTTTTTCTGAAATCATCCTGCTTTTCATTTCTTATACCACACTAATATTCCATTACAATCATATACCACAACTTGTTCAGCCATCCCAAAATTGATGGCTATCCCCTCAATTTCCTTTTTTTTGCCACTACAAAAAAAACCCAACTACTAGAAATGTTTTTGTATAATTAGACTCTTTCCCTCTCCTATGCCCTTTTCTTAATCTCTTTGGGATACAGACCTAGTAGTAGTATTGCCAGATTAAAGAGTATTCACAGCTTTATAGACCTTTGGACTCTCTAAAATGGTTGGATCAGTATACAATTCCACCAACAATGCATTAGTGTCTCTGTTTTCCTACATCTTCTCTAACATTTATCATTTTCCTTTTCAGACATATTAGCCTGTCTGATAGGTGTGAGGTGGTACCTCAGAGTTGTTTTAATTTGAATTTCTCTAATCAATAGTGATTTAAAGCATTTTTCATGTGACTAGATAGCTTTGATTTTATGTGAAAACTGCCTGTTAATATGTTGTGACCATTTATCAATTGGAAAATGATATGTATTCCTCTATGTTTGTCTCAGTTCTCTGTATATTTGAAGAATGAGACCTTTGTCACAGACACTGGATGTACCTAGTCCCCCAGTTTTCTTCTTTCCTTCAACCTTGGTTGTTTTAGAAGTTACCTAGTCCAATTTTGTCATCTTACAGATGAGGAAGCTGGAGGGAAGCAGAGAGATGAAGTGATGGGACCAAGGGCAGCAAGTGGCAGAGCTGGAATCCTGTCTCCTGTTCCTGTAACTCTTCCATTGTATAATCTCCTCAATTCACCTGGGATCTACATAAGACCAGCTGAACTAGGCAGCAGTTCAGCCAGTGGCTGTCTTCCAATCCATTTCTTGCCATCCTCGTGCCTCTTTCCATAGCCTGTTATAACAGACTAAATAAGTTCTGTCGGCTTAAGAAAAGGTTGTTTTCTGGTTAAGGATGCCTGGGAAGAATCTAGACCTCCAGCAGGATTATGAGGTCAGTCAGTCAACTAGCATTTACTAGGCATCTTCCATGTTCCAGGGCAGCTAGGTGGCATAGCGGGTAGAGCACCAGGAAAGACCTGAGTTCAAACCTAGCCTCAGACACTTACTAGCTATGTGGCTGTGGGCAAGTCACTTAACCCTTTTTGCCTCAGTCTCCTCATCTGTAAAGTGAGCTGTAGAAGGAAATGGCAAAGTATTGCAATATCTCTGCCAAGAAAATCCCAAGTGGGGTCATGAAGAATCAGATACGACTGAAATGACTGAACAAACCATTTCCCAGGCACTGTGCTAGGCACTGGGAGTATAGGTGGCTAGGCATATTGGGCCAGGATTAACACTGATGGCAGTGACCTTTGAGATCATCCTGTTCAGCCCCCTTATTTTATGTAGGAGGAAGCCAATGTTCAGAGTGGGGGGAAGCAGCTTAGTGATTGTAATTCATTGGACCACGGAAGGGAGTGCCGAGGCCATCTAGTCCAACCCCAAGTCCCATTTTACAGATGTAGAAATTGAATCCCAGAGAGGGGAGGGCTGGTGCATTCATCCATTTAGTATTTATTCGTCACTTATTGTGCCCTCCATTAAAACATAAGCTTCTCGAGAAGAATTATGTCACCCTTTGTCCTTATTCCCAGGGCCCAGAACAGTGCCTAGCACAGTAGCCACTTAAAAAATACTTAGTGATTGGCTCTGGACAGATTTTGAGCTGTCTAGGATGCCAGGGGCATCTCTTCCACCTCCTTATTTTACAGAGGAGGAAACTGAAGCCTAGAGAGGGCCAGTGCCTTACCAGGGTCACATGCAGTGAAGGCTGGGACGTGGCCAAAGTCACACAGGTAGGACACGACAGGCAGATTGCCTCCTATAGTTTTGTTTTTTTTCCAGGATGCCACTCTACCCTTTTAAAAACAGATGCAATAATTGTGTTTCCAGCACCTCATGGGGCTGGGCTGATGCCAAAATATTCAAGATGAAATCAGAACACAAGTGGAACAAGGAACCAAGTCTTCTGAACCATGTAAAATTACCTTTTGACAAGCTCAGTTTCACTGAGTAAGGCCACACCTAATACCTATTTTTTTTTTTACCATTAGCTGTCTCTATCAGGAAGTAACTGGCAGTCAGGGAACACATAATGGCCTTTTCATTCCTCCTGCAAATATGGGCAGGAACATACAGTGGAGACAGGCATCCAACCCCTGCCACCCAGCTAGAAACAAAGGGAGTCAGAATCTTCACAGTCCAGATGGAAAGCCTGCAGCCAGGTCCCATTACACATTAGTAACAAAAACCTGCACCATGTTCATAACTCAATATATCTACTTGAAAGTCCCAGGATTCCTTGCAGGATGAAAATTCTGCCATCATGTGCAGTTTGAATCTTGGAAATTTTCAGTGAAGGAAAGACTGGAGTAATTGTGCATTTCCAAAAGGTGAAAGAACCACCAGTGACCCAGTAACATAGCAGAGTCTACTTGCAGCTGCAGCAACCACACCTGGTTAGGCGCCAAGAGTGACTGGTTGATGCAGCCCAGCAGTGAATCAACCCAACAGTCAAGACACCTTCAAGGGAAGGAGTGACTTGCCCAATGGCTATGTAACCAAAAGTGAACTTGGGAAGGAAATGAACATTTATATAGTGCCTATCTATTGAGCCAAGCATTTTTTTAAATAAAAATTATCTTGTTTGACCTTCACAACAACCTTATAATGTAGGTGCTATTATAATCCTCATTTTACAGTTGAGGAAACTGAGGCAAACAGCAGTTAAGTGATTTTCCCAGGGTCACTCAGCTAGTGAGGATATGAAGCAAGATTGAACTCAGAATTTCCTGACTTTTCCCAGCATTCTTATCCTTGGTGCTACTAACTGCCTCTGACTTGGTGAGAGAGGAATGCTTGGTAATTACCACTTGCAGATTGAGTTCACTCTACCCAGGGACCAAGGGGGGTAGAGGAAAGTGGGAATTTCCTGCTCTTTGTTTCCTGATGCATCTTCTCAGTAAACCACCCCTTTGTTGAAATGGTGAATTGATATTGAGGAGAGATCACTGTGTCATATTGTGATAGTTAAGTGCTGGTTAAATGACATTGAGGAGATATTGATATTGAATGGTAACTGGCATTTGATATTGTGAGGAATACCCCCACCCCCCTCAGGCTTACACAGAACCAGAGCGGTGCTGGAGGCAGCTCAAACTGGTTGATGAGAGCTGGTTGTTAACTTTTCTGTGTGAGCATTTACATCTTGGAAGTTGGTACAGGCTACCACTGAGGGCTTGATTTACTGTTTTGTCTGGGCTTACGAAAATGCTGGAGAAAATAGTAAGAATGCAGATTAGACATACAAATTCTATGGATTTTCTGTTGTTTGTTTTTGAGAGAGCAGGTTGTTAAATACTGACACCATTGCCTAGGACCTTGAGGGATGTTGTAGTTGGTTGAACTCTGGGGACCCAACCTGCCAGTATAAGAGGGAGCTGAGAGAGAGAGCGTATGAGCCACAGAGGCATGTGTTTGTGTTGTTGCAGAATGAGAGTGGGGCATGGCTATGAGAAAGTATTAGAAGGAATTAGGAAAAGTTTCATGAGGAAACAGCATTTGAGCTGAGCCTTAATTGAGAGCACAGATTCCCAGAGGTAGAAATGAGAAGGCATGGTCTGTACAAAGGCAGATGAGAGTCGAGGTGTCTTTGGAACATTCGGGGGCTGTCAGACCCATGATTCCGTCAGGTAGGAAACTGCCAACAAGCCCTCTGCAATCATCTTAGCTGTGTGAGGCACTGAGCTAGTCAGGCAAGCAATACACATTTATTAAGCACCTACTGTGTGCCAAGTACTTGGGATATAAAGACAGGTAAAAACCACTCCCTGTCCTTGTTCTAAGAGATCTAAAAGGCAGATGATTGGACAAACCGGAAGGAACCCCCTACGGGCAGGCACTCACCCAGTCACGGAGTTAGCCTGTGCCCAAGGTGGGCTTCACTCCAAGTGTTCTCTGACTCCAGCGCCAGCCCTCTAGCCACTAGGTACCCCAGCAGGCTCTTAATCAGTGCTGAGGGCATTCAGCCCCACTGAACAGACATTCGCTCTCCTCCATTAAGGATGAAGCTGGAATAACTCATTATTCAAACAAAACAGGAATCGAGTCAAGCTTCAGACTCAAAATGAAAAGTTCTGAACAAGAAATCATCTCATTTCTCGTATCTTGCTTGCTTGGTTACGTAGCATTTTTCTTGAGCATTCTTTTTAAAAACTAACATGAAATGTTCATACAATAAATAGAACTTTTGTGAAAAGAAAGCAGGAAGAAAATAAGAGACCATGTTTCCTTGAGGCAAGTGTTTTCCAACAACCATTTTATACCAATTCATTTTTAAACCCCTTCTGGAGCCTGGCATTTAAGGCTTTCCAAAATCTGGCTGCAGCCTCTCTTTCCAGCTTTCGTTCACATTCCCCCTTTTCCAAGACTCTGTGTTGCAGCCAAACTCGACAAGTAGCCATGCCACATACTTGGCTTTCCATTTCTCATCATGGTGCCTCTGAGCAGGGGGGCTCCTCCGCTTTGCCTAGGACGCACCCTCTGCTCACCTCCACCTCTAAGACTCCTTCACTTCCTTGGTCTCTCAGGCAGGTCCCCCCAAAGGGCTTGTCCAGCCCTCCTCGCTGTTCGTGCTCTCTCCTTCCTCACACTACCCCAGATTTACCTTTCTGGCCACAGATTACGTCTCCTAATAGAATTCATGATTCTGAAAGGCACTGTTAGCTTGTTTGGTCCTTGTCATTGTATCCTGAAGACTAGCCTGTTACCTGTGGTACACTGATTCTCTTCTTTCCTGCTAACACGCACTACTTACAGATCTTGGTCACTTAACTAATCTGAGCCTCAGTCTCCTCATCTGTAAAATGTGTACAACAATAGTACCTACTTTATAGTCCCTGATCTCAAGGAGCTCACACTCTGAGAGACAGACAGAGAGAGAGAGAGACAGAGAGAGAGAGACAGAGACAGAGAGAGAGA
>NW_027185872.1:629454-675815 GCF_028583685.1 Petaurus breviceps papuanus
AGAGACAGAGAGACAGAGATAGACAGAGAGACAGACAGAGACAGGGACAGAGAGAGAAAGAGACAGAGAGAGAGCTTGTGCAGAATGAGTAGTGAGGCCAAAAAGTCCATAGAATGACTCAGAAGGTCAGATGGAGGTGCTGAGGGTCTGGTAGGCATATGGTAGATGGCAAACGCTGGTGGTCTCTCAGGTGGATCTTACCAGCAGGACTGTAGCTGATGACTCCCCACTTTTCCAGGGCACTTAGTGGTCCAGTGGATAGAACTCTGAACCTGAAGTCAAGAAAATTTGAGTTCAATCTATCCACTCTTCTAATTCTCCCTCCAAATCTTTAACTTCCCCTAAACTTCAAATCCAACCTCAGATGCAGAGTTACTATGTGATTCTGAGCTCTGGACTTTGAGACACTTAATCGCTTAATTGTAGTGTAATGTCTCCAACCGCAAAATTGGGGAGTTATTAGTTCTATTCGAACCTACGTCCCAGGGCTGTGGTGAGGATAAAATGAGGTCATATTTGTAAAGTGTAGTGCCTGGTATGTAGTAGGCTCCTGATAAATGGTTGTTTCTTTTCTTCCTTCCTTCCTAGGGGTAGGATAAGCCATGTTGTTCTTTCTGGGGGATGGGAGAAAGATGAAGGGAAGAGTGCATATTGGTGGATTTTTTCCCTTGGGGTCTAAAGAGAGTATGGAAAAAGGGGGAAAGAGGAAGGGAAAGGGATCTCACTAATGACTCTTCCCTGCCTAACATGCTCATACAGTCTGGGTAGTGGAAAAAGGCAGGAAAGGGGAAAAGGAATGGAAAAAATAGACCCTCTGTTTTTAGCAACAATTTGCACCTGGCAAGCCTGGATGGGATCTCACCTTGCAGGAGGTGGAGGGGAGAGGGGAGCATGAAGGACACACGTTATTTATATTTCCTGTCCAGTGACTAAAGATGAAGGTTGTGTTCATGAAGCAACATGACCCAGAGGACATGGAGTCAGGAAGATATGAGGATACTGCCTCAGACCCATTTATGGCCCTGAGAAAAATCACTTTCCCTTTCAGGGTCTCAGTCTTCTCTTTTGTAAAATGAGAAAAATAATAGCACTTAGATCACAGAATTGTTCTGAGGAGCAAATGAGATTACATATTGAAAAGAATTTTGCAAATATTAAAAGACTAAAAAAATGAACTGGTTTTGTTTTATGTTTGCTTTTTGTTTGTGAGACCTGGGGCTCCTTTGCAATAGTGAGTTCCAGCAGGAAATCCTTCTATCAAGCCAATTAATACTTGATCTGTGGCGTATAATCTTGGAGAGTTGCCTGGGGCACTGAGAGGGTAAGCCACACGGCCTAAAGAGAAGGGGACGTCTTGGCTTCAAGTCAACTCTCCGTCCATGAGTGAAATGTGAGCTATGGTCATTATTCTGATGGAGAGAAAGAGAAAACTGACTTGTCCTCCTCACAAATGACTTTGCCCTAGGACAATCACACCAGCATTTGGTGATTGGGGGTCCCCTTGGGCTGGGCTAAATGGGTCCTGATTGAGGCAAGTGGAACACAAAGGAAGTACTTGGAAGTGTTCTCCTTGGCCAAGTCCAACCACGCATCAGTGGATCAGCTTTTGTTTCTTGTTTTTGTTTTTGTTTTTGTTTTTGTTTTTTTTTTTGCCACATCCCTGTTTTTGCAACATGCTGATAGTTTTCTGGACACATTGAGGCAACTGTGAAAAACCGTGGTGCAGTGGAGCCTAAGAATGTTTTGGCTTCTGCAGCTGCCATGCCTTAGAGTACCCGCTGCCCCCAACGCTGTTGTCCTGCCCTCTTGATGGGCATAACCTTGTAAAGTAATCTTTCGATAGCCATCGGGGTGGAAAGTGTGCATTCTGTTACTGGCTAATGTTACATGGAGGGACAGTGTTCATTTCAGCACACACGGAACCCCTGGAAATGGCAGCTGCTGCCCCCCTGGCACTCTGGTCCTACAAGGATGGAGATACCTTGTCCTCCCATGGACACAAGCAATCCATTTTTCCTTTGTATTTTCAAAGTCACATTTGGCTTCTTAAAGGTGCAAAACTAATTGGCTCTTATCCCTCTGGAGGCAGATGAAAATTAATGCAGAGGAGAGACCTGGACCATTGCAGACAAACGGGCTGAACGAGAAGTCGGCATGCAGAAAGCTTGGAGTTCTCCGGGTTATCAGTCTGGGCTCTCATCCATTCTTTTTCTATCATTTCTTCACTTTAACCTTGGTTTTCCCAGTGCATCTGCTCTGGGGTGATTAATTCCCCGACAGAAATGCATCACGGAAGGGCAGCTTGGCACAGCATAACTAATTAGCCTCCCAAATCATGTGTTCATAAATTAAAACTCTGTTTCTAGTCACAGAAATAAATCAGATTTATTAGTTGAGGGGGGACTTACATCAGATGCATTGCTAGGATATTTTCAAGTTTCTTGCTCACTTGTTAACGAATTCTCGAATCATTTTCTTCTTAGACACAATACAATATAATGGTTGGGAAACAGAAGACTTGAGTTCAAATTCTAGTCCAACAAGCCTGTGTGACCTTGGACAAGTCATTTAACCTCTCTAGAATTCAGTCTAACCAGCCAGCTGGATGGGGCAATGGATGGAACTCAAGATTTAGAGTCAGAAAGACCTGGGTACAAATTCTGCTTCAGATACTTACTAGCTATGTGATCCCGGACAATCAAAGAGGGAAGGAAGGAAACAAGCATTTATTAAGTGTCTACTACATGCCAGGCACTGGTCTGAGTGTTTTACAAATATAATCTCATTTGAGACTCATAACAACCCTGGGAGGCAGGTGCTATTGTTATGCCCATTTTACAGATGAGGAAACTGAGGCAAACAGAGATTAAGTGACTTGCCCAGAGGCACACAGAGCTAGCCATTTTAACTCTCCAAGCCTCAATTTCCTCATCTGTTGTTAAAGGGTAGTTAGATTTGATGACCTCTGGTCCTTTCAACTTTAAATCTATAACCCTCTGATTGATTTTTCATCCATTAAATGAGTGGGTAATGAGGCTTAATGGTCCCCGAAGGCTCCTCTCAACTCTAAATTGGTGATACTAGGATTCCATGATCTTCACTGACCCTGTTCAGCACTGAAACCCTTCGTTGCTCTTTGACCCCCAGATTTCCCAGGGAGAGGATGCCAAGACTCTCAGATATTGTAGCCATTAAAGTGAATATTGACCCAAGGTCAATTCTCCCTCTTCCTCTTCCCCTGCCATCTGTGCTAAATAGAAAGACATTGCGGGTTCACCCAAAATCCTTCAATGATCCAGTGGAGAGTATTCCCAGTAAGCACTTGGGTGGGTCCCCAAAGGGAAAGATGAGAAGAAAAAATTGCCCATTTTTACACATCCTTGATGGATGAAATAGCCTTGCAGCTGGATCCTGCACAGCCCTATTACTCAATTCTGCTCTCCACGTGTTGGCAAAGCCAATACAAAGTTTTGCTTTGGACTGAGTACCCAAGGTTTCATCCAAACAACTCATTGGTTGACAATAAGATGAGATCCTGCCCTCACAGAGCTTACTATCCAAGTGAGAGGTCAAGCATTATGCAAGGGATATGAAGCAATTAAAGAACCACAGACTAACCTTTCTGATCCTACATGTAGAAATGTATCGCTGAAGGCTGGAGTAGTCAAGACAGGTTTCATAGTGGAGGCAGGACATGAAGGAGGTTACAAGATGCCTAATCAGTGTACGCAAAATTGAACCGAACTGAGGGATAACAGACTGAGCAAAGGCAGAGAGTTGGACTTGGAATACAGAGAATCTAGGACAGTGAAGAAGAAACTAAGGTTCTGAGGATTTGTGGTGAAGAAGGTTTATATTCCAAGCATAGAATGTCGTGTGTGCAGTATGGCCAACAGGTTACTTTGGTTGGATGAAAATGCATGAAAGGGAGTTGTAACAGGGCTGGAAGGGAAGGCTGCAGTCAGCTGGCAAAAGGCTCCAAGAGCCAGGATAGCTGGAACTTGAACCTAGAAGCAATGGGGAGCCACTGGAGTTTATTGAGCTGGGGAAGGACATCATTACACTTTCTTGGACACTGTTGATAGAACCTCAAGGATATTGAAAAGGTGTCAGTAGGAAATAGTGTTGGTTTGCTCTTGTGGCTGCTTTCAATGAAAATCTGATGACTTTCTTCTCTTGACACAGATAGGCTTCCAGCCTAGGTTTGTGCTTTTCAACTATAACAAGGTCACTCTTTGGGTTGGTAAGAGAGAAAGACAGACAGAGAAGCAGACAGACAGACAGTGAGATGGAAAGATAGAGAGGAGAAAGACAGAAAAAGAGATAGAGAAGGAGAAACTGAGACGGAGAGGGAAAGCAAGAGAAAGAGGAGGGAGAGAGAGAGGAAGGAGAGACAGAAGAAAAAGACAGAGAGAGAGGAGGGGGGCAGACGGAGAGAGGAGAAATAGAGAGAGAATTAGGGTGAGAGAAAAACAGATGAAGGAGGGAGACAGATGGAAAACAGAGACAGACAAACAGAAAGGGAGAAAGAGGAGAAGTAAAGGAAGAGCAGTGAGACAGAGAGGGAGGGAGGGAGAGAAAAAGACACAGAAAGAGACAAAGAGGAAGAGAGAGGAGAGGCAAAAGGAGAGAGGAGAGGCAGTAAGGGAGGGAAGGAGGAATAGGAGAGAGGGGGGGAGGGAAAGGGAGAGGATAGGGAGGGGAGAGAAGAGGAGGGGAGGGGAGGGGAGAGGAGAGGAGAGGAGAGGAGAGAGATTCTGATTCTGATGTAACTGGGCAAGAATTTAAGGAAGAAAGAAATTGCCTAAGATGGAATTAATTGATCTTTTTACACATAATGGAAAACAGAAGGAAATGAACACTGAAGTAGGTGTGAGGAAAACTGGTTTCTAGTCCTGTGTCCTTTATTAGCCAGCTGAGTGACCTGAGACAAGTCATCTCGCCTCTAATTTGCCTCAGTTTCCTCATCTGTAAAAATAAGGGATTCAGACTTAAAGGACTTAAGGTCACTTCCATCTCTAAAGCTAGAGTCCATCTGAAATTTCTAAACAGACTTGATGAGCCTCCTTTTTTATGTCCTAAATCATCCGGAGGGTGAATCTTACCATTGCTTACATCCCTTAGCAGTAGGTCACACATGCCTACATCCTTCTGAATTTAAGGACCCTGTAAAGCTTTCCTCCCCTCTGTCACTTCCTCTGAATCACTTAGAGCCTCCACATCATCTGCAAACTTGACAAGCATGCTGTTTATGTCTTTTTTTCAAGTCACTAATAAAATGTTGAACAGCACAGATCCAAGGACAGATTTCTGGTGCCCAAGATGGCCGATCTCTTTCCATGATGAATGGACCCATTAATGACTACTTGATGGTCCCTCAGCTTTGCCTTCGTGCAGCTGATATTTCCCAGTTTAGTCACAAAGATCTTGACAAATTCTGAAGGGGGGAGAGGTGTGTTCCTGAGAGGAAAAAGACCCTGAACTGCTTATAGTTCTCAAATACCACCACCCTCTTGACTCCCAATATCTAAAGGAACATTCTAATTCATTCCCAGATGCTGATAATTAATAGAGTAAGCGTGGATACAAAAGTCTTCTTGGTGTATTTGTGATACTATGTTATACTGTGTGATATGCTAAGGGAGGAGGAGGAGATTTGTTCCTAGAAAGGAAATTGATTCAGGGAGGATTGGGACAGGGAGGTTTGGGGGGATACTTGTGGAGGAAGGAGCTCCTGGCTTGTGCAGATAGCCATGAACATGGCACACTTACTGCATTCTAGTGCTGCCTAGCACGATTCTGGTGTTAGGTGAACAGTGATCAGAGCTCTGTCTGAGCTGGACAGGGTGTGTTGACACAGCCTCCTTCTCACTTCCAGTCACTTCCTGGACCACACTGGGCTGTATCCACGGGAGCAATTCATCGCCCCCACGTCCTCCGCAGGCGACCTGGACCCTCAGCTCTGGTCATGGCCAGGGCCCACTGCTTCTAAGACCACTTGTTTTCTAGCCCCCCTATTAGAAGGCAGGCTCCCACTTTGCATCGGCATCTCCAGTACTCAGCACACAGCAAGTCACGAATAAATGTTCTTTGTGTTCATCTCTCTATGCATTTGCCTATCTGCCTGTGCATGGGAAATGACAGCCCATGTGTGAGCAGAGTGCAGAGGGCTGAGACAGGGGAGAAGAGAGGAGTTTGTGCCAATGGACCTAGATAGGGACATGAGAAATCTGAAGAGGTCACAGGGGTGGGTTTGTGACAGGCCCACTACCACTGAGGCAACTTCCTCCTCCCCAGTCATCCTGCAGGGATTGGGGAGGGTAGTGCAAAGAATTACAATTTTTAGCTGTTTACTTGTGAGCTTGCTGGAGCAACTGGTTTACTGGAAGGAGCACAAGCCCTCTTCCCCCATCAGGGCTTCAGAAAAAGTGGAGGCAGCCTGGTCTGGAGTTCATGTGGCCAAGGGACACTAAGAGCCTCAGGGTATGGGATGGCTGCTGGCCACAGAGCCAGTTAGTGCTCAGAGTGTTGCACCCAGATAAAAGGAAGGCATTTGTACCAAGAGAATAGTGAGGATGGCCGGGTGGGTGGGTCCAAAGTTCAAATTCGCATGACAACCATTTTGGGCAGCCATCTATGTATCCTTTCTCTGAATTCTTTGCAATCTGTTCCTCTATGATGCTCTTAAGGTATGCACCACACAGACTGCATGAGTAGTCACTTGAGAACTTCCACTGAAGATACCTATGTTTTCTATACCAGCTTTCAACTCCTTCTCGTTGGTCACAATCAGGTCCAAAATCAGTTTCCCCTTTTCCGCTGGTTCTGAAGTTACTTCCTCCACCTACTGAAGAATGACATTATCACTAAGGTGAGCCAGAAATTTGCCAGCTGCTTCACTTTGGGCATTTCCAGTTTCTTAATATGCCCTAAGGACATCCTTGAAAATTCATATCCAATGGTTGTTCACCAGTAATTAGGCTTCACATGTGGGCTAACGAAGGGATGTGCACAGAACTGTAAGCAAGAAAGTGAGAATATTTCTGAAAACATGGTCTGCCATTTACACAGAGGACTCTATCTGCTAGTAACATATCAATAAACCATTCCCAACAAGCTAACCATTTCCCATCTGAGAAAATAACTAAAGTGTATTAAGTGCTTATTCTATTGAAATGAGGGCAACATATGTGGGGCACTGTGCTGGAGAAAACAGTTCCTGCTCTCAAGAATCTTACATTCTAAAAAAGAAGACATTATTTTTAATGTTATAAGTTTCAACTGATTTACAAATGAACTTTTGGAACAGAGCTCCCTGGGCAACTCCTGAAGAAGGTGAGCTATAGATGAGTGTCCAGCCTGCATCAGTAGAAGGAATTCCTACCCTGAGAGCTCCCTATAAAAATTAAACAAAATTAGAATCCCCTCTCTCTCCTCTGTCTCTCCTTCTCTCCCCCCTCTTTCTATCTCTGTCACACACACACACACACACACACACACACACACACACACACACACAGCACTCCAAAAAATTATAGAAAGCAAAGCTACTTCTTAGTTCAGTGGGTGGGACAGTTAAAAGTCCTAGAATCTAGGGGTGTTTGGTTGGTGGTTAAGAAGCCAGAACCCTGACACCCTTGCTAAAGCAACAAGAATCTCTACCTCAGGGGGAGAAAATTTGAAAATCAAGGAATTTGAGGGCAGTTAGGTGGCACCATGAATAGAGCACCAGCCCTGGAATCAGGAGGACCTGAGTTCAAATTTGACTTCAGACACAACGCTTACTAGCTTTGGGCAAGTCACTTAACCCCAACTGACCTCCAAAAAGCAAAAAGAAAAGAAAAGAAAATTAACGGATTGTGGAACTGAATGTTGTGAACTAAAAGTAAATAAATAAATCTTTAGAAAAAGAATCTCTACCTCAGCACTTTCATTCTCCTGATCAGAAAGCTGAGGTACCAAGTCAAGAAATGACTCTCAGAGCTGAGCTGCTCTCCATTGCTCCCTTCCCTCCCACTCCAAGGCTTCTTCTCTGATACTAGTCCATCAGAAACCCCCACCCATCCAGCAGACACATGTCGATGTGGCAAAGAAAGTGGTACAGGAATCCTGGAAACACAAAGTCAGCAGTTGCCCAGGTAGAGAGAAAAGGAAGTAGGAAGCAAAATTTCACTTTGCTGTCGTCTGATCTATTTGCAATTTGAAGTGTTTTTTTCACCTGTAAATTAATTAATTTATTTTTAATATTCAACATTCACTTCCATAAGTTTGACATTTTCTCCACCTCTCTCCCCTCCCCACTCCCCAGATGGCATGCAATGTGATATAGGCTCTACTACATATACATTCTTATTAAACATATTTTCACATTAGGCTGTTATATAGAAGAATTAGAACAAATGGGAGGAACCATGAGAAAACAAAACAAAACAAAAAAAGAGAGCAAATGCTATGCTTCGCTCTGCATTCAGACTCCATGGTTCTTTCTCTGGATGTGGATGGCATTTTCCATCAGGAGTCCTTTGAAATTGTTTTAGGTCCTTGCATTGCTGAGAAAGGCTAAGTCTATAAAAGTCAGTCATCAAACACTGTGGCTGCTTCTGTGTACAATGTTCTCCTGGTTCTGCTCATTTCACTCAGCATCAGTTTGTATAAGTCTTTCCAAGTTTTTCTGAAATCTGCTTGTTCATCATTTCTTATAGCACAATAGTATTCCCTTACATTCTTTTACCACAACTTGTTCAGCCATTCCCTAATTGGTGGTCATCTCACTTTCCAAGTCTTTGCCAGCACAGAAATAGCTGCTGTAAATGTTTTTTGTGCATGTGAGTCCTTTTCCCATTTGAATGATCTCTTTGGGATACAATCTTGGAAGTGGTATTTCTGGGTCAAAGAGTATGTACATTTTTATAGCTCTTTGGGCATAGTTCCAAATTGCTCTCCAGAATGGTTGGATCAGTTCACAATTCAACCAACAATGCTTTAGTGTTCCAATTTCTCCACATCTTCTCCAGCATTTATAATTTTCCTCTTTTTTCATGTTAGCCAATCTGATAGGTGTGATGTGGTACCTAAGAGTTGTTTTGATTTGCATTTCTCTAAGCAATAGAGATTTAGAATGTTTTCATATGATTATAGATAGCTTTAATTTCTTCCTTGGAAAACTGCCTATTCATATCCTTTGACCATTTGTCAATTGGGGAATGATGTGTATTTTTTAAAAATTTGACTTAGTTCTCTATATATTTTAGAAATGAGGCCTTTACCACAGATACCGGTTGTAAAAATTCTTTCCCAGCTTTCTGCTTCCCTCCTAATCTTCGTTGACTTTGTGCAAAAACTTTTCAATTTAATGTAATCAACATTATCCATTTTGTATTTCATAATGTTCTCTATCTCTTCTCTGGCCATAAATTCTTCCCTTCTCCATAAATCTGACAGATAAACTATCCCTTGCTCTCCCAATTTGCTTATAGTGTCAGCCATTATACCTGAATCATGCGCCCATTTTGACTTTATTTTGGTGTACAGTGGGAGATGTTGCAGTTTCTGCCATACTGTTTTCCTAGCAGTTTTTGTCAAAGAGTGATTTCTTAACCCAAAAGCCACCCAAAAAAATTTGGCTTTATCAAATAATAGATTACTATAGTCATTGATTACTGTGTCTTGTGTACCTAACTTATTCTACTGATCTACCACTCTATTTCTTAGCCAGTACCAAGTAGTTTTGATAATTGCTGCTTTATAATGAAATTTAAGATTTGATATGGCTAGGCCACTTTCCCTAGCATTTAATTTCCTTGATATTCTGGACCTTTTGTTCTTCCAGATTACTTTTATTATTATTTTTTCCAGCTCTATAAAATAATTTTTTTTGTAGCTTGATTGGTATGACACTGAATAAATGAATTAATTTAGGCAAAATTGTCATTTTTATTATATTAGCTCAGCCTAACCATGAGCAACGGATGCTTTTCCAGTTATTTAGATCTGACTTTATTTGTGTGACAAGTGTTTTTGTAATTGTGTTCATCTAGTCCCTGGGTTTGTTTTGGCAGGTAGATTCCCAAATATTTTATAATGTCTACAGAAACTTTAAATGTAATTTCTCTTTCTATCACTTGTTGTTGGGCTTTGTTACTAATATACAGAAATACTGATGATTTATGTGGATTTATTTTATATCCTGCAACTTTGCTAAAGTTGTTTATTATTTCAAGTAGTTTTTTCCATAATTCTCTAGGATTCTCTAAGTATACCATCATATCATTGCAAAGAATAGCAGCTTAGTTTCTTCTTTGCCTGTTCTAATTCCTTCAATTTCTTTTTCTTCTCTTATTGCTAAAGCTAATGTTTCTAGCACCATATGGAATAACAGTGGTTAAGTGTTTTTAAGAGCATTGAACCTTGGGTTCTGTAGCTGGAAGAGACCTTAGAGATCAGCTACTACAATCCTTCATTTGGAAGAAGGAAACTGAGGCCAAGAGAAATGAAATGTGGCATAAGCAGAGGGTATATTAAATACTGGGCTAGAATTTTAACCCTGGTTCTCCGTCTCCAAATCCAGTGTTCTTTCTGCTATGCCACTATGTTTGCAAAGAGTCTAGCCCTTCTTCACTCTAAAGCCACTAGGAGATGAGAACCGAAGTCCCACTCACCTCGATTTTGCTCTTGGTGAAAGAGGACAGACAAGTTGTCATGCTGCCAGAAAAAGATCTGCACCAACTCTTCATTGTAAAGGACAGTCCTATTGCTTTTGACATCATTAAGGAAAAGGATTTATTCAATTTAAAGTAGACCTATGACCAATCTGCCTGATCATGTGAGTACCTGTGAAACAACAGACAGATAGCAAATGGAACAGGGCAGGAATGATTGATGTGGCAAAGGGGACACTAATAATTAGTATCTTTATATAGACTGAGGGCACATGTGTGAGTTTAATATAAAGGGGTGATATCTAAAAAATAAAACTAAGAGATAGGAGAGGAATGTACTGGGAGAAGGAAAAAGGGAGGGGTAAAATGGGGGTAAATTATCTCACATAAAAGAGGCAAGAAAAAGCTTTTACAGTGGAGGGGAAGAGGGGAGAGGTGGGAGGCAATGAGTGAACCTTACTGTAATTGGATTTGGCTTAAGGAGGGAATAACATACACACTCAATTGGGTATGGAAATTTATCTTACCCTACAGGAAAGTATGGGGAAAGGGGATAAGGGGTGGGCAGTGGTGATAGAAAGGAGGGCAGACTGAAGGAGGAGGTAATCAGAAGCAAACATTTTTGAGTAGAGACAGGGTCAAAAGAGAGAACAAAATAAATGGGAAGGAAGAGGATAGAGGGGAATACAGTTAGCAATAGTAAATGTGAAAAAAAACTATAGTAAGTTTCTCTGATAAAGGCCTTATTTCTCAAATGTAAAGAGAACTGATTTAAATTTACAAAAATAAGAGCCATTCCCCAATTGATAAATGATCAAAAGATGTGAACAGTTTTCAGATGAAGTAATCAAAGCTATCTATAGCCATATGAAAAATGTTCTAACTCACTATTGATTGGAGAAATTCAAAGAATTGGTATCTGACACTTTGGGGAGCACTGAATGCTTGCAAGTTCAAAGCCCATCCCTAAGGTCCTGAAATAACCCAACACCCAATATCTCAGGAAGCAGCAACATGACCAGCCCAGATTTTCCTTCTAGAGTTGTGGCAGAGTCCAGTTCTAACATGAAATCCAAAGTCTAGAAATATAGTGAAAGAATGAATAAATTAAAAAAAAACAACAAAATTCTCACTACAATGAGGGTTGTTCAAGACACAAATACAAAAGAGGAGAATGACTCCAAAACATCTACAAGCAAAGCCTCAGAGAAACACACAGCTTGGGCACAAACTCAACTAGAATTCCTGGAAGAGATGAGGAGTTGTAAAAAATTAATTTTTTTAACAAATGCAATGAGAACACTTTAGAAAAAAAAATTGGAAAACAAATGAGAATTATGGAAGATAGAACTGGAAAGAGAAATAGCAGTTTGGCACAAGAGGCACAAAACCTTGCCCAAGCAATAAACTCCTTGAAAATTTGAATCAACCCAGTAGAAACCAATGTATTCATGAAAAACAAAGAAATATTAAAACAAGATCAAAAGCGGGGGTGGCTAGGTGGCACAGTGAATAGAGCACCAGCCCTGTAGTCAGGAGGATCTGAGTTCAAATCCAGCCTCAGACACTTAAAACAAAAACTAGCCATGTGACCTTGGGCAAGTCACTTAACCCCAATTGCCCTCCAAAAAGCAAAAGGTCAAAAAGCTGAAAGAATGGAAGAAAATGCAAATTGTCTCATAATAAAAACAGCTAACCTGGAAAACAGATCAAGAAGAAAAAAATTTAAAAATCATTGCACTATCAGAACACCATGACCAAAATAACAGAGCCTGCTCATCACATTTGAAGAAATCTTAAAAAATTGGCCAGATCTCAGCACCAGAGGACAAAGTGGAAATAGAAAGAATTCACCAATTATCAGCTCCAAAATAAAAACTCTCAGGTACATCATGGCCCAAATTCAGAAAATCCAAAATTCAGTCAAAGAAAAAAATACTACAAGCAGCCAGATAGAAAGAATTCAGGTACTGAGGAGCCACAATCAGAACCACACACGATTGAGTTGTCACTGCTATTAAAGACATTCCAGAAGGCTAACCATATGGACTTATACTCAAGCACGACTTACCTAGCAAAACTGAATATAATCCTACAGTGGGAAAATTAACCTTTAACAAAATGGAGGACTTCCAAGCATTTCTGATTAAAAAAAAAAGTCCAGAGCTATGTAAAAACTGTGAAGGTGAAACATAGGAGTGAAGAGACGTATAAAAAGGTAAACAATAATAAAGGACTAAAAAAGGATAATATAGGAAGATGATACACGAGTCCCCACTGAAACCTATCGTCATTGGGGTTCATAGATTAAGTCCAATCAAACAAGGTCTGGGAATAGGTCTATATCATAGATTGATGTTAAGAAAAGAATGGAAAGAAAGAGGAAGAGGAATGTACAAGAGAGAAAGGAGAAGGAATTTAGGGGAAATGATCTCATAATCAGGGTGTCCAAGCAGATATCTGACAAAAAAGGAGGAGGGAACTGAGGGGGGCAGCTGACACTTGAATCTCATTCTCATCTGCAATGGACGAAAGAGGAAAGAACACACACACACACACATACAAAAATATGTTTCACTCAGCAGGAAAATGGGAGGGAAAGGGAAGAAGGAGGGAGGAGGAAGTAGAGGAAGGATATCTTAAAAAGGGGTTGATGAGTCCCTTTTGTAATTGTAAGGACGTATAAACATTTTCAGTGCTCTTTTTGACATGGCAAGGATGAGAATCTGAGAGGGTGCCCATGAAGTGGGGAATGACTGAACAAATTACTGTATAGAAATGTGATGTAAGACTATTGTAACAAACTCTTGTCAGGGTAATGAGCAACCAGGAATATAGAAGACTAAGGTTAAAACATGGCACCCACCTCCTGGTAAAATAGTGTAATACTCAGAATGCAAAATGAACTTTTTTTGTACATGGACGATGTGGACATTTGTTTTAATTGACTATACATATTTGTAATGGGTTTTGTTTTTCTCATGTTCTCAATTGGAGGGCGGTTGGGGTAAGAACTTGAGAAGGTGAATCTTGGTTGATTAAAAGTATGTATACATATAAAATGTGTATGTATGTATATGTATGTATGTATATGCATCTGACCCAGTCTCTTATGTATATTCATGTACAAGTACTAAGACTTCTACCTTCACTAGGGGCTCACTTTGAGAAGCATTGTGTGATTTGACCAGACAAGACTCTGGGCAGCCATTGATAGCCACCCCCCCCACCCCGGCTTTAAAAAACCAAAAACCAAGATGTTGATGCTTCCCTCTCTGGTAACTGACTAGGTATGGACGTAATGGTTGGACAGTTAGAGGCCTGTCTGCTTGAACTGTTTGTTTCTCTGTCTTGTAATTTCTGCTTGTAACCTCTGTATACTTTGAAGCTTGGGGTGCTGACTTTTCCCCCTGAACTAGGTAAATGATATGTTTGATTGATTGATTAAAACAAGATTGCTAACCCTCCCCCCCAAAAAGAAAAGTGCTACACCAGTATCTCTGAGATATTTAGAGAACCACAGGAAGGCCTCTAGGCTACTGGATGGGGTCTCTATGGAAGAATTGTTGAAAGATATGCATAGGAATGACACATAAGGAAAAGGTGCAAAGGAATGTGACCTGCCTTGGTAGACGAGGTCCTAAGATCTAGGATCATCCAGACAAGAGCAGGAAATCTATCAAAGCTACCAGCCTGGAGTGATCTGCTCCCATGTCATTTTCCTAATTTATTATTATTAAAATAAATTAGCAATAATAATAATATCTATATATAGTTAATTATGTGTTGAGCACTGTCCTAATATTCAATCCTCAAAATAAATTCTGTTAAAAAAATCCTGGAGCCATGTAATTTTAAAGCTGGAAGAGATTTCATTATATACATACATGTTGTCTCCCCTTAATAGAATACAAGCTCCTCAAGGGTGTCCAGAGCCTGGTATGTAGTTGATACATTAAATTGTGCTTGTTAATTGAAAATTGGACCAAACTTAGAGATCACTTTATTCCTTTTACAGAAGAAGAAACCAAGACCCACATCTCCTGTGTGTGCCTGTGTCTCAGGCTCCCTGAGCTGCCCCTGGAATTCTGACTTGGATCATTCCAAGAGCCTTCTGATTGGTCATCTCCCCACAAATGTCCAAAGAAGTCTTCTTTAAGCCCAGGTCTGACCATGCTATTAATTATAATCTCACATAGTTCCCTACTGCCTCTAGCATGAAAATATGTTCCTCATTTTGGCTTTTTGAGCCCTTTTCAACCTGGCTCCAACCTATATTTCTAGCTTTAGTATGCAACAATCCCCTTCCAATACTCTACAGCCTAGTCAAATTGGCCTTTCTTACCGGCTCTCCTACAAGATACACCCAGTATCCCATCTGCATGCCTTTGTACTACCCCACCACAAACACACACACACACACACACACACACACATGCCCCAACACTGCTTCCCCTCTCCGCTTGCTGTGTGTTTGTAATCAGTCAAATGTAAGCTCTTTGAGGATAAGGATTGTATCATTCTGTCTTTGCATATGCAGCATATACAAGACAGTTAATAAATACTTATGAAATTGATTAATTATGTCTCAGTTTCCTTCCCTGTAAAATGAGGATTTAGATTTTTGGATTCCTCACTTCACAGAGTTCTTTTGAGGAAACCACTCAGGGCTCTCTTAATGTGAACCAAACCACCTCAGCTAAGAGCTCAAGACAAAGACCATATTTTGAAAATGATGGGGTTTTTTTTCAGGGTTTGGGGGGCAAATGCAGAACATGAACTCCTAAAAGATGGAGATTATTTCTTTCTTTAGGTTTGTAGTACCTGGTGCGGTGCCTGGAATTGGGGGGTGGGGGCATTGCTTGAATGCTTCCTGATTGATTGGTGTTGAGGGCTAGAGACGGTTGGGCTATTTCAGGCAATCTATGGGAATGTTCTAGAAATCCGATTTTCACAGAATGAATGACTGCAAGCCATCATTAGGGTTGGCACCTTTGTTTTATATGTAAATACATTCAGAAGGATCCCAGCCAATAAAGCAGGGCTGCAGATGGTGGCGACACGTTAGGAAGTGTAGCTCGCTCATTCTCTCTCCACACACATTCATCTATTACCCGTATATGGTGCAAAGAAAGATACGTGAGCCCTTCCAAGTTTCCCCAAGTATAATTTTGTATTCATTTTTATAAACAATTAGACACATTTAATTTGGAAAATTGTTCATTTTCACACTCCAATGACTAATATGCTCATCCTCTGCCCCCAGGCCATATGGCTGTTTCCTCTACACCTTTCCTACATAGGAGAGGGCTAAGGCAGGGAAAGAAAGGGAAAGCCAGAAGTGGAGGAGGGATACACAGGGGGAGATAAGCTTATGAAATTGATGCACTGGCCAATCTCTGTGATGATCTTTACTTCTTTCTATCACTCTAGAGCAAACTCTAATTTTCCTTCCTTCCTTCCTTCCTTCCTTCCTTCCTTCCTTCCTTCCTTCCTTCTCTCTCTCTCTCTCTCTCTCTCTCTCTCTCTCTCTCTCTCTCTCTCTCTCTCTCTCTCTCTCTACTAATTAAAACCCAGCCCTCTGATGACCCCAATGATGAGCAAAGAAAGGCAAAAGAGACACTTTTAAAAGTTCTTTTGTCAACCTGACAACCTGAAATTTATCCCCTACTTCTACCCTGAGAGGTTATAGATCCTTGAAATCTTTGATATTATCTGAAAATTAATAATTTGTAAAAAAATCTTTCTAAGTACTTTCTACTATTTATAATGGAAACTGAACCTTAATATAGAACTATAAAGATGGTTCTCAAGTCAATCCCCCCACACCAAATAGTTTGTCTGATTTGTCATGGTTGTTCCATATATCTGTCCTTTTTTCTTGTCTGCTTTAAGAAGAACAGAATTGAAAGGGACCTTGGAGGTCATCAAGCACAGCACACGTGAACACTAATCCTTCTGCTACCTACCTGGCAAAGGTTCATTCAGCCTCAACTGAAGATCTTCAATTAGGGCAAAATCAAAATAAAAAAAACAAGGCAACCCATTCCCACTTTCTTAAGAAAACTCAAAATGTGTGTGTTTATGTATGTGTGTGTGTATGTCTCTGTGTCTGTGGGTGTGTATCTATTAGAGAGAGAAAGAAGAGAAGAAGAGAGAAGAGAAGAGAAGAGAAGAGAAGAGAAGAGGAAGAGAGGAGATAGAGAGGAGAGAGAAAGAGAGGTTTATAATGAAGTTTTTTTTTCAATGAACAAAAATTGACTTTATCTCCACCCATCTCCTCAGCCTTTTCTCAACCTGATCTTTCTGGACCTTGACTCTGTTGCCCAATGTGCCCAATGTGTCAGCCACACCTCCTAGTTTCAGGCCCTTTGCAAATCTGCTAAGCCACTAGGCTCTTCACCAAGTCATTGTTTAAAGTGTTAAGCATGGCAAGAGGCCAAATACAGACCCTAGGACCATTCCTTTAGACATTTAGAAAAAAAATCAAGATTTCTTGGAAACATGTCTTAAGGAATCTTTCTGTTTCTAAAGATCAGACCTTTCTTTTCGGTATTTATTTATAATCAGCCACTGTTTCCCAACTACTTGTCCTTCTTTTAAAAAAAATACACAATTACATTTTCCTGGGAAATATTGAATGAACCCTACTGTTTTTTTAAGTGAACACAGAGAAGGAATGGAATAAACTGCCACCTAGAGTTAGGCTTGGGTTCAGTTTATTATATAATGTGAAAATGACTGGACAGCAACAGCACTAATCAGCACTGAGATAAAAGTCACAGAAAGGCATCGTGGATAGATCTTTTACCCAGGAAAAAGAGGGCAGGATTTGGAATCCAAGGACCTGAGTTGGAATTCTAGCTCTACCATCTACAGTGTATGTGACTTTTTGCAAATTACTTCCTCTTTCAACCTCAGTTCTCTCATTTGTGAAATGGTAGAGTTGAACATAAAGTGCTTTCACTTTATGAAAATGAGTATAGGTGGTGACATCTCTTGTTATTCATTCTTTTCCATTTTCTGTTTTCATTTGAACTGCCCCCAGAAAACTTCAGCTGCTCCCGAAACAATTGGTCAGATACTTGTGGTTTCCTTCCATCCCCAAGCTTGGTTTCTCTGAGACAGAACTCTCCGCTGTTCCATGCATAACTTACCAAGCTTTCTCCTTGAATCATGGTGACAGGGCCTTGAAAGGACACTAAGAATTTTCCACTGCCCCTGGGATCCCTGTCAGTAACCATAATATCCTTTCAGATCTAAATGTGACAATTGAATGTCTCATAGCCTGGAGAAAAAGTCATCTTGCACCTTTTGGGATTTTCATTTCTTAAATCACACCTTGTCAGAATCCCTGCAGTTATCTGAGATATTCATGATGGAATCAGAGGTCTGCTGGATGCATGAGCCTTACAGGAGCAGGAATCCTAGGCTCTGAAGGATTGGCCCCATCAAGTCCCCTCTGAGGTCATCCCTTAATGGCTCCTCTATGCACTCTCAATCTCCTGACTCTGGGTATTGTATGTGTCTGGGTGTCTGTATCTAACACTCAAAAGTTGTATGATTCTAGATAAATGACTTCAATTCCGAGACTTAATTTCTTCCTCTGAAAAATGGGAACAATAATAATCATAGGAGTTATCTCAAAAGGATGTTATGATATTCAAAGGACATGATGTATACAAAACATTTTATAGACTTTAAAGTGCCATATCCAGGTCAGTGTGTTCATTATTAAGTTATATCTCTTGGGGACATATTGGCTTGGTGAACAGAACTGTGTTGAAATCCCATCTTAGATACCTACTAGATGTGTGAGCCTGGGCAAGTGATTTAACCTCTTTGAATTTCACCATCAAAATGGGGATAATAATAGACCTCACTCACAGGGTGGTTATGAGAATATGATGAGATTATCTGTGTGAAACACTTTGGAAACATCAAAACCCAACATGAATGCATGCTATTATTGCTGTTATTATTATCATCATTTTAATTGCATGTTCCCATGCCTCTTTCACAAGCTTCTTGAAGGAGTGGCATATCACACACCTGTTCTAAGCCCTATTCTGCCACTGGTGACTTTGGACAACTTACTTCATTTCCTTAGGCCTCAACTTGCTAATTTTTAAAATGAAAGTTAAGGAGACATTGCTGGTTTTTAATGCCATGGGAAGTTTACAAAGCACTTCAATTATAGCACCCCTAGAGGACAGGTGGTATAAATGTTATTGTCCCTATTTTATGGATAAAGAAATGGGGACATGAGAGGAGACTTAATTTTGCTCCTGATCTCATTGTTAAGTGTGTGGCAGAGCAAGGGTTTAAGGTCAGATCTAACTCTGAGTCTAGGATTTTCTCTTCTCTGCCTCTTTAACATGATGCCCAGCTCTGAATGTCTATTGAGACCAGGATGCTTACCTCCTTACCCTGCCTCTCCCTTTCTGTCCACATACCCAGTTTATTCATCATTAGTTTCTTCCACTCCAAAAGAAATAGACACCTGTGTCCTCCTTGCTTCTTTTTTTCCTATTTATTTATTTTTAGTTTCAGCATTCATTTCCACAAGATTTTGAGTTACAAATTTTCTCCCTGTCTTTCCCCTACCCCCACCCCAAGACAGCAAGCCTACTGAATACCCCTTCCCCCAATATGTTCTCTCTTATATCCTTCTCATCCCCTCCCCCCAAATTTCTAGTAGGCAAGATGGATTTCTCAACCCCAGTGCCTGTATATCTTATTTCCCAGTTGCATGTAAAAAAACATTTTTTTTAACATTTGTTTTTAAAACTTTGATTTCCAGATTCGTTCTCTTCTTCCCTCCTCACCCACCCCCACTGGGAAGACAAGTAATTCAATATAGATTGTACATGTGTAGTTATGCAAAATGTTTCCATAGTAGTTATATTGTGAAAGACTAACTATATTTCCCTCTATCCTATCCTGCCCCCCACTTATTCTATTTTCTACTTTGACCCTTTCCTTTTTAAAAAGTGTTTGCTTCTAAATACCCTCTCTCTCCCAATCTGGCCTTGCTTCAATCATCCCCCCTCTTATCTCCTTCCTCGATACTTTCCTGTAGGGTAAGATACCCAGTTGAGTGTGTATGTTATTCCCTCCTTAAGCCAAATTCAATGAGAGCAAAGTTGACCCATTCCCTTTCATCTTCCTTCTCTTCCCCTCCATTGGAACAGTTTTCTCTTGCCTCCTTTATATGAGATAATTTACCCTATTCTATCTCTCCCTTTCTCCTTCTCCCAATATATTCCTCTCTCACCTCTTAATTTATTTTTTACATATCACATATACACACACTCACATATATATATATATATTTATACACACATACACAATCCTATACATACATATATTTGTATATATACATATATATTTCTTCAACTATCCTCATACTGAGATAAGTCTCATGAGTTACAATTATCATTTTTCCATGTAGGAACATAAATAGTTCAACTTTATTAAATTCCTTATTAAATGATTTCTTTTTCCTGTTTTCCTTCTCAAGCTTTTTATATTTGAAAGGCAAATTTTCTGTTCAGCTCTGGGGTTTTTTTTAATCAAGAATGCTTGAAAATCCTCTATTTCATTGAATAATCATATTTTCCCCTCAAGCATTATACTCTGTTTTGCTGGGTAGGTGATTCTTGTTTTTAATCTTAGCTCCTTTGACCTCTGGAATATTATATTCCAAGCCTTTCAGTTCCTTAAGGTAGAAGCTTCTAGATCTTGTGTTATCCTGATTGTGTTTCCACAATACTCACATTGTGTCTTCCTGGCTGCTTGTAATATTTTCTCCTTGACCTGAGAACTCTGGAATTTGGCTATAATATTCCTAGGAGTTTTCTTTTGGGGATCTTTTTCAAGTTGATTAGTGAATTTTTCAATTTCTATTTTGCCTTCTGATTCTAGAATATAAGGGCAATTTTCCTTGGGAATTTCTTGAAGGATGATTTCTGGGATTTTTGGTAATGGCTTTCAGGTAGCCCAATAATTTTTAAATTATCTATCCTGGATCTATTTTCCAGGTCAGTGATTTTTCCAATGAGATATTTCACATTGCCTTCTATTTTTTTTTTCATTTATTTGGATCTGTTTTATAGTATCTTGGTTTCTCATAAAACCATTAGCTTCCATTTGCTCCAATCTAATTTTGAAGGAATTGTTCTCTTCTGTGAGTTTTTAAAATTCCTTTTCCATCTGGACAATTTTGCTTTTTAAATCATTCTTCTCGTTGGCTTTTTGGGCCTCTTTTGCCATTTGAGTTAGTCTATTTTTAAGGTGTTATTTTCTTCAGTCAGGTTGTTGACTCTTTTCATGATTTTCTTGCATCAATCTCATTTCTCTTCCCAATTTTTCCTCCACTTCTCTTACTTGATTTTCAAAATTCTTCTTGAGTTCCTCCATGGCCTGCAACCAGTTCATATTTTTCTTGGAAGCTTTTGATGAGGGAGTTTTGACCTTGTTGTCTTCTTCTGGATCACTGTTTTGATCCTCTTTGTTCCCCAAAAAAGATTTTATGATCAAGTTGCGCTTCCTCTGTTTGCTCATCTTGCCAGCCAATTACTTGACTTTTGAGCTCTTTGCCATGGTAGAACTCTGCTTCCAGCATGGAGAGAGCTGTGTTCCAAATTGCTGGGGTTTTCACAGTTGTCAGAGCTATGAGGAGGGTGCTCTCTGCAGCCACCACAAGCTCTGGCACACCACCACTCAAGACTATGACCCAGATACAAGCAGGTCCAGGTCAAAGCAAGAGTGATTAACCTCTGAATGGTAGCTTGGTCCCCCTATGATCTCCAGGCCAGGAGCTCTGGAGGCAGCCATGGGCCAGCAGCTGCAGCTGCCACACCTCCACCACCTCTCACTCTGGGGGCAGGAGCCAGATTGTGCTCTTCTCTTACCCAGTTCCAATAGAGTTCCCTACTGACCTTTTACTTTCTCTTTGGTGTTTATGGGTTGAGAAGTCTGGAAACTGCCACAGCTGCAGGTGATTCTCCTGATGTCTGCTCTGGCTGGTGTGGGCCTCAAGTGTGGACTGGCATGGCTCACATGGGACTGCACTTGGTGCAATAGACCCTTCCTGTTGGCCTGCCAGGCTGCCTTCAGCAAGAGTTTGTTTCTCTCTGTCACTTTGTGGGTTCTGTAGCTCTAAAGTTTTTTTAGTCATATTTTACAGGTATTTAAGGTGGCTGGAGCAGCAGCTCAAGCAAGTTCATGCTTTTACTCTACCATCTTGGCTCTATTCCTCCTTGCTTCTGGCAGCTACCTGACTCAGTCCCCTAAACTCAATGGCATCTTTTCCCTGTTCTCTTCACTAAGCAATCCAACCATGGACTTCTTGTTGGTTCTGCTATAGTAAAGATTCCTTTCTTGTTCTCTGAAACTCATCCTCCTGTAATGTTCATTGGATTTAAGATTCCCCCCCCATTAATAGGCCCCACCTGAACCCCTTGCTTAGAGGATGCTTGCTTATAAGAAGGATTTCACACCTTTTGCTAATTTCTAATTAGGCACTGAGTCACAAGGGTTGTGATGCCTTCTGGTTCTGAGAAGTATATATACTTTGAATTGGTATTTTACTTTGGGGATTCAATTATGAGAAGAATTTTGTGATTCCCTTGTTGAGATTTTGAGTGGTCGTATGGTCAGAGCTCCCCACCTCAAATGTAAAAGCTCTCTTGATCCAGGTATATATGTAAAGTGCATAGTTGATTTAAGCTGGCAGAGCCCTGTCTGTTGGTCTTTATTTCTCTGCTTGTATTTTCTCTGAAGTTCAGCATGTTCACTTTTCCCCTGAGGTAGTGAATGTAATTAAAAAGGATTGTTGACCCCTTAAATAGGTATCTTTCCTAGTAAAGCAGATTTAAAAGCCTGTGCTAGCAGCCATCCTGGGGATGTTTGCTGCTCCACCTCCCCAGCCCCACTGCCACTGAAAGGTCAGGTACCAAGAGCGTGATAGTGACATCTCCCCTGAGTATTCTAGGGATGTCCATGAGGAGCTGGGGTTGGGAGAGGTGTCCTAATGCTATGCTTCATCTATCCCTAGTGGTGTGTTTCTCCCTGTGATGATCAGTTGAGATAAAACGAGTCAGACTGAGAGTTAGTTTTTAGAAAGAAACATTTACTAAGGTGGTATAGTAAATATTGTTCATATAAAACATCCTCCCCAAAGTCTGCAACACCATCTCCCATCAGTACACGTAGATGTACTGGTGAGGATACCTCCCCTGTACTGGTGAGGACACTCCACCCCAACCAGGAGAAAGTTGACTCAAACATAGAGAGGACATGTCACAATGTAGGAGCATGGTTCCTCATTATTCTCTCCTTCGTGAAGTATCCATAAAGTTCCCTCTTGGAATGTTCTAGCTTGATGCTGGGCTCTTTGAAGAGTCTTGAGGCTGCCTTTCTTCAACGCTGCACCAGCTTTTTTGAGGACACCATTAGATGAATATACCACTGGGAAATCCAGAATTCTTCAAACCTCTGAAGTTTACAAGATCTTCCTCTGGCCAAGGGGCTGGGTTATGGGGAAGAAGAAAGAGTCTGACTCATCTTCTGTCCAAGTGATTCTTTCTTTGGGGCTTGGCCAGAATGGCTCCAACCACTGAGCTGCCAAAGCCTCAAATCTCAGATTCTGAACCAGTCTGATATTTTCTAGAAGATTCCTTCATCAATACCAATGTACTTCCTGTGGAGTATCACTCCATTTCATCAACTGACTTTTAAGAACTTCTCACATCCAGCCTAATGCCCTGGTTTGATGGATTGATTCAAGAGTGATGTTCAGGCCTTATTCACACCAAGGTCATTTAAGCAAGGTGAGAGAATTAATTGAGTGATTCAATGGAGATATCCTCACCTGATTAAGGTACGAGAGCTAAATGGGACAGGGTGAATGATTGACTCAATCAACTTCCACATTTATATGGATTGGACTAGAGGTCGATGAGGCTCCTGCTCCTTCGCAAATTCTGTGATTCCCTCATTGTAATGCCTCTTCCTGAAGTCTTAGACCCACCAAGACCCTTCACACTCCTCTCACTTTCTCCCCTTACTGTCTCTCCCACGAGGCTTGGTGGAATCTTCACTCCCCTCATTCCTCAGAGGGAAAACTTTATTTTTAGCCTAATTCTGATTTTCACCTTATCTTCTCATCTCCCCACCTTAGCTGAAATCTGACACTTCTCGGATGATATCACACTCAGAGTTTTCACAGAATTACAGAATCCCAGAGTCAGAAGGAATTTCAGAGTCTACCTGGTACAGCCCAAGCCTGAGCAAGAATTTTCTCTGTGATCTGTGATATGGAAGTGGTTATTCTGACCTTCAGTGATGTGACTCCCTCCACTACAGCAGCCCATTCCTGTTTTCCTCCCATCAAGACTAAGGTTGTCTCTTTACAGCTTATAGCCATTACTCCTCTAGGGACAAGCAAACAAGTCCTTTTCCTCTTTCTTGTAACTTCAGTCTTCCCTCATAGGGGGAGACCCTTTTCCTTCAAACTCAGTAATGAAGGTGAAGCTCCTCCCCAAAACTTCCTTGACTGCTTAATACCCTTTATGGGTCATAAATTAAACTTTCACTTGCCCTTCTTCATTTGAAATTTGCACCAAAACCACAGACTTGAATCAGACTTTAGTGGAGCATAAGGGCACACTTAGTTCTTTCTTCTCTCCTTCAGGGCAGATGCCAGTGTAATGCTCCCTCAAGGATATAAGGAAAAACCCAGACCCAGTGCTCTGCATGCCTGTGCCCCAAACACTTTGTTCTTCCCATTATTCCTTCACTCTGTAGCTCTGTGGTTCCCCCATGTAGGCCATCAGCACCTTGGTCAGCTCTTATTTCTACCCCTTTTCCCACCAGGGACATGGGGATTTCCTTCCATATGAGTGCTAAACGCATCAGGCACCTTGGCTTTCTGGTACATTAGCTGTGTACCACTGTAGTCACACCACAGACCTAATCAACACTGATCCTGCTTATTCCTGCTCAGAGGTCAACTCAGAGCCCCTCTTTTAGGCTGACTGATGCATGGTATGAAGTATCCCAGAGACAGGGGTCTCTCCTGTTTAACACTGGCTTTTTAGAATCTTGCATATATCTTCTATTGGAGAAGGAAAGGTCAAAAGACTTTAGTATTCTTGCCAAGAAGTCTCCAAATGGGGTCATGGAGAGTTGTACATGACTGAAATGACTTAACAACAGCAGCATGTATTTTACATAGATTTAGGATTGTCCAGTCATTGACTGAGAACTGGAAGCATTGCCGGAGATTATCTAGGCCATTGTCTTCCTTTTATAGATGAGAACACTGAGGCCAGGGAAGACACATGACTCAGCTCCAAAGCAGCAGCTCCTGGCACAAGGCAGGCCCCTACTCAAAGCTTATTGACTGATGGATTGCGAGATGAATCATTGTTATACTTTTGCATCAATACCTGTATGTGAGTCCGCAAATAGATTCAATGAGGGCCAATAAGAAGCAAAATGTGAAAGAGGCACGATTGAGTCTGAGAGTCTTGAACCCTTCATCTTGGCCCACCCTTTTGGCTCGTGGTGACCTACTCCACTCAGAGGCACCCAGAGCCTTCATCTGTCCCTGCTGGGGTTGCCCAATTTCCCATCCTACAGATCTTTCTTTTCCCTCCTTATCCATTGTAACTAAAGGTTATTTCTCCCCTGAAAATGATTCCATTGAGCATCCTGCCTTTTCCTCTTCCTACTCAATAACTCTAGGTCTTTTAGACAATGGATAGTAGCACTCCAGGATAACGGAGCCCAAAAAAGACATTTTTATTTGAGAGAGAGAAAAAAAAATTTTTTTTTTGCTTTTTTTTGGGGGGAGGAAGGAAGGTAGGGCAATTGGGGTTAAATGACTCACCCAAGGTCACACGGTGAGAAAAAGATTTTTAATGAGAACTTTCAAGCACTTGGAATTTCAGGGAAATGACAATCTCTATAAAAATATACACATCCATCAAAAATCATTTCTGTAAATTCAAGTCAGAGACTTAATTGCCTTGGTCCCTGAGAAATAAAGCAATTTTCCAAGATCACACAGCTAGAATGGGAGAGAGGAAAGACTTGAACCCACGTGTAGCCTGTCTCTGAAGACCGTTCTCTACCCATTACCCCACACTGCCTCTCTAAGAGGTTGCAGAGAAGGGATTGACCTTAGTAATAAAATTTCTATGAGGAGCTCCCCACCTTAAGAAATCACAGATCTGTTTTTTTATGAGTATTTGATACTTAATTCCTAAGGAGATGGACAGGCAAATATTCCTGCAAAGAGGATGGAAACAGGTCACTCATTGATGCCATTCCTCAACTCAAAGGAGTCGGTCATGTAGCCATAGGAAAAGCTGCAAAAAGAGGAAGAACAGACCTGGGACATACTGAGCCCCAGGAAGGAGATGAAAAGAGACAAGCTTACTCAGAAGACCTGGGCCTCTTAAGTCCTGCCCACGACTTCTGGTCTAGTCAGGCTACATGCAATTAATCTCCTTCTTGCTAAAGCCTGGGTGGCCAGTGCCTCAATGCCCCCCAAGGGCTGGAGACAGCTTGAGAAGGATCTGCATTCCAAGCTCTGAGCCAGATCTGAGAGCCAATGGAGATGCTGCCCTTTGAGAAGAGAGAAGTCAGCTCTAACCTAAGGAGGTCCAACTCTACTGAAAACAGAGAGCTACCCCCTTGATCCAGCTCTACGACTGATTGTGGCTCCCTTTCAACAACCTCAGGGTTCAAAGAGTAGCCTCAGTGAAGTGGGAGAAGGGTGAGTTATAATGCCCCTCCCTGGTTCCAAACTGCTAGGAGACCAAGGTAATGACCCTATAGCCACCGATGACTAAGAAAGCACATTTCTAATTACTTACCTATCCGGTTGCTCCCCCTCCCTGGGGCTTTAAAAGTAGCTAAAGTAGCTTGCCAGCTAATCCAATAAACTAATTAGAAAGGCTAGTATGCCTTAATGTGTAACAAAGAAAACATATACATGTTAGCTGTGCCCTTCAGAACATGAATAATCTGGGAACTTCAGGCATCTTGGCAGATTCAATGGAGAGAGAGTTCAGAAGCAAAGAGTCACCCCAAGCAGCAAGTAGAGAGATGGTAGATTAGAGAAAGCACTGACTCTGGAGCTGGAAGACCTTGGGTTCTCCAAAACTGGACTCTGGTCCTTAAGCCCTTTTGACTCAGGGTCACTAATTCTCTGAGTCTGACTCCTAATTTGTAAAATGAATGATTAAGACTAGGTGAAAATAATAGTTACGGCTGACTTCAAACTTGCAAGTTTGCATAGTAATTGAATTTGCTGTCCTAATTTCACAGATGAAGAAACCAATTCCACCTCACTCCTCAAAGGAATCCCCACTGCAGCATTGCTGACCAGTGGTCATCCACTCTCTGCTTGAGAACCTCCAAGGAGGGGGAACCCATTGCCTCTTTTTTTTTTTTTAAAGCAATTGGGGTTAAGTAACTTGCTCAAGGTTACACGGTCAGGTGTTTCTGGGTGGGTGCTAAGTGTCTGAGCCCGGGATTCGATCTCCAGGTCTTCTCAACACTGGAGCCGTGTTGCTCTTACTTGCTGTGCTACCTGGCCGCCCCGAACCCATTGCCTCTTAAAGCAGCCCATTTATGACAAATCTAATCATTTGGAAGTTTTTCCTGATGTCAAGACCAAATTTGACTCTAAATCTGATTTCTGTCCATTGCTCCTGGTTTTTCCCTCTATGTCCAAAAGCTTTTGCCCTCTAGACCTTTTATCTATCAAAGTTGGTCTGTCTGGACAACACCTCTCTCTTTACTCAGGGAATGAGTTCTGGGCTGACTACAGAAATCTGGCATGGATGTAATTCCTGGATTCCTGGACCTCAGGGGGCTTTTTCTCCTGACCTTTAGAAACTGAAGTCTGCCCTAGCCTCTAGGTTAATCTCCACTTAAGATGAAGGAAAAAAGAGACAAAGAATCAAGGCCAGGATTTACCAGCCACATTCACCACCTCTTACAGCTTGGCCTCTAAATGGACAAAGAAGCCAAGGCTAGTGCCTTTTGAATGCATCTCCAGCCAATCAAAAATGTTTCTCCTTACCACTTGAGTAGCGGCACCAGAATATGGGCTCCAAAGTTTTCCCAAGACATTTCCATTCTTTATCTTAATGCTTCTTCCAGAGGCAGGCTCCCCATCCCCTTCCCTGTGAGGAATTGCCCCAGTGGCTCTCTACATATGCCCAAATGGCCTGGGCTCGGTGGCCAGTCAGCTGATTCATACCCAAGTACAAATCCAGACATGTTTGCAGACCTCACTGCTACCCAGAAGATTCTGGCCACTGTCCTAACCTGTCAAGGTTCTTTTGGAGCCGATGATAACTCTTCCTCTTGGCCTTGAGCCATCTGCAAATTTGACATTGATGATAACTAGCATCATGACACCGGGAATGGTGTCTGAGACTCAGTTTCCTCATCTGTAATATGAGGGGAATAACACCTGTAGAACCTTCCTCAGGGTTTCTTGGGAAGCTCAAATGAGATCCCCCAAGGAAAGCCTTTGAAAACCTTGAGAAGTGTTCCATAAATACCAGTTACTGAAATATCTTCCCCCTCCCCTTATGCTCCTGCCCAGGACGGAGTACTTACATTATTCTATAAGATTAGCTTCATACAGTTTGTTGGAGTTGTGATATTAAGGTTGAAGAGGGTGACAGAAAGAAAAGCTTCCTGCATATTTATGAATGGCATTAGAGTGCCCTGAGTCACCGGAAAAAGAATGTTTAGTCTAGTTCTGTGTTTAGCTAAACTATATAGGGTGAAATGGGCCACATGAATTTCCATCCACCAGTTATTAAACACCTGCTGTATGCAAGGCCTTTGGATAGACAAAGACAAAATCAAGGCATAGTTGCTGCCTATGTCACTTAACCCTGTTTGCCTCAGTTTCCTCATCTGCTAAATGATCTGGAGAAGGAAATGGCAAAAGCAGTCCAGTTTCTCTGCTAAGAAAACCCCCAATGATGTCACAGAGAGCTGGACGTGACTGAAACGACTGAACAACAAGAAAATTTAGGAACTTATCTTCTACTAGAGAATGCAACTGGAAAAGAGAGAGATAAATACAGGGTGATTTGAGAAGGGAGTTCCCAACAGCTGGAGGAAATCAGGGAGAGCTTCCTACTGGAGGTGCCACTTGAGATAAGCCTTAAGGAAGCCAACAGTCTAATATATAAGATGGTAATGACAGCTGACATTTATCAAGAGCTTTAAGGCTTGACAAAATGTTTTCTCTATATTATCTCACATCAGTGCCCCTCCCAGCAACAGCAACCAGTAAAAGAAGTGACATTAGCTTTGATTGTACAGACAAGGAAACTGAACTGGGGTAGGTTAAGTATCTACTCATTAGGTGGCAGCTAACAGGCAGCATTCCAGCCAGGTCTTCCTGCCTCCTGTTCAGTGCCCTGGCCCTGGCACCACACTGACTTCTCCTTTAAGAGGCAGAAGAGGTGAGATGCCATGACAGACATAGAGCTCAGGCTGGACAAAGGCATGGATGGGGGCTGCTGAGTCAGGGTGTAGCTATAGCTGAAATGGGGAATGTGTGAAAGGGAATGATGGGAAGGCAGGGGAGGGCCAGACCATCAGGGACTTTAAATGCCAAGATGAAGAGTTTGCCTTCTACCCTATGGCCCACAGAGAGCCCCGGTAGGATTCTGAGGAGGCCAGCCCTGTGCTTTATTTAGTATGCTCATTTTGGCAGCTGTGAGGATGGGCTGCCTCCCAGTCCCAGGAAGCCTATATGCAGGCCCCACCTCCTGTGAGAAAGCAGTCTAACCTGCCCCTGTATCTGCCATGTGGGAGCTAAATAATGCCAAGCATGGAATTTTGCCATTTTCTTCAGATTAGAATCGCTACAAAAAGAGAGATGAAAACTGGGCAAAGTGTCACAGCACCAGGGCACCTCAAAACCAGCCAGCTGCCGTATGGAAATGACTTCTGGGGTAGGTGCTCCTGTAATTATTCAAAGCTAATGATTAAAAACTGGGGCTGCCTATAGCAGAACTTCCAAGGAGCTTATAATAACAACTCTTACCACTTGTTATTTCCAAAGGACTGTCAAATTATTCATTAGCATAACCAGCCCCACATTCCTAGGACCCAGGCTAGTGCCATGCATGACCAAGAGAGATGAAATTACATTCGTTGGCGGCTCTATTTCAACACCGTCTAAACTGACTTCCTAAGATGGCGTCTGTCCTTCCTCAAGGAGGCCAAGCTAATTTCATCAAAGCCTCGAATAGAAGATTATATCGTCGGTAGATGTTGTATACCAGATAGACCCAAGGAGAGGCTGAAAATAACGTGTCGAAAGTGACATCTTTGGATGCATTTGCCATCATCTAAACAAATGTTTACTACTTAAAAAAAAAGAGAATATTTAAAAATTCCCACTAAAGATAAAGGGGTAGTTTATCAATCTGGCACCAGCACTACCCAGACCAGCCCGGCAGGGTGCCATTAGAAAACACTGACTCTATTCTTCTCTACAAAAGTGCCTTTCTAAAGAACTCCAAACTGACCTTCATTCAAAGGTTACACACTGAAAGTCTTCCTTTCCTCTCGAAACTTTTAGTTTCCTGATTTCAGCCCCAGTGTCTTACAGATAAAGAGACCTTGAATTGCACATAAATTCTTGCCACTAGACAGATATTGGCAGACAATTTAGCTTGGCCTATAATCCTTCCTAGGGTTCCCACTCTCACTCCCAATCATTCTTATACCACATATCACAGAGATTTCAGATAAAATTGTATAAGAAATGTTTCTAAATCTCAAAGCAGTTTGCTGAAGTATTAAAAAAAAATTTCCAGGGTCACAAAATCCCAAGAATAGATAGACTCATTGACTCTCAGACTGGAAATGAACCTCAGGGGCTGTGACTGGGTAAGAATATTCTGTGTACACCATCTGACCAGGGGGCCTGTCTTTTCTCCAAGACCCACAGGGAGGGGAATCCATTTTCTCCTGGGCAGCCCCTCCATTTTTATATGTTCTCCTAGCTAGAAAGTTGGCCTTTGCCTCACACCTGCCTCTGTAACTTCTACTCATGAACACTTCCTGGGTCTGCCCTCTGGGCTTTCTCAGAGCAAAGCTGATTCCTCTTCTGTGTGAAGGTGCATCCCCACTTGAAGAAACATGAGCAGGTCTCTGCCCAAGGACTTCCTTCTTTAGACTTACCGCCCCCCATTTCTTTAGCTTGAGGACCCTCCAATGGGCCCATCTATGTCTTGTTTCCTTGCTTTGGCTAGGCCATCCCTCATGTCTGGGTTGCACTCACTCCCCACCTCTGTTCCTCAGAGTCCCTATCTTCTTTGAGGTTCAGACCCAAAAGGAGGCCGTCTCTGCTTTCCCCTGTTGCTGATACCCTCACTCTAGGAATTACTGCGCATTGACTTTATATACCTTTTGTAGTTACTTCTACAGCCTCCAGTCCTCATAGAATACAAGCTCCTTGATGGCAGGGACTGTTTGACTTTTGTCTTTGTCACCCCAGCCCCAGCCAGCACAGTGCTTGGCCCATAGAAGTTACTTGATACTTTAAATATTTTCTGAGCATGGTATAAACAAAAGCCATGAACCAGCTGTCTGTGTGGCCTTGGGTGAGGGCTTCAGCTCTCTGACTACAATTTCCTCTTACATAGAAAGGGGAAGCAGGAACTGGAAGAACTCCCAGATCCCTTCCAGCCCCAGACTGATGATTCAGTGTCCAAGTCAAGTAAAATAAACCAGGATTCCTTTGGCTCAATAAGCATTCACTAGGAACAAGGAACAGAAAGGAAAACGGAAAAACTACCCTACCTTCAGGGAGCTTAGGATAAACTGAGTCCTGATTCTGGCAGCAAATGGGCAGATGCCTCTAAAGGGCTGTGACCCACATTCTCCTTTTGTGAAGTGAGAATGTTTGCTGATACACTCCTAAGAGCATCATAAAAAATAGCACATCAAACATCCTTAGGGAGCTGTAGATGAAAGGCCACCAAGTCCAAAGTCCTCTGCTGCAGCTTGGAGCACCCAGTATAGAGTGCCCAAGGTCTTTGTCCCCACGTTCTTCGAGTTATGTTATTTATGTTATCTCATTTCAGCCCCCTTAACAACTTGGTGTGGTTGGTGAAAGTGGGTGGAGGCCAAGAGAAGGCCTGAAGATGTCTTGTCTTATTAAAGCCCCTCCACAGAGGATCTTTGCCTGCTTTGTGGACCAGGCCTGGGATTTCATGGGTGTGAGGAGCTGCAGGAAAAATCAATCAAAGCTCTAACATGTTGGAGAGCTGCCTAGGGTAAAGAGGTCACTTGCTCAGGGGTGCACAGCCAGCCTGTGTGAGGGACAGCTCTGGGACCCCAATGCCAGCAGCTCTCTACCCACAATGCCAAATGGCCTCTCATTTTCCCACTGATATCTCAGTCTCCCTCTCCTTGGCCAAGTTGTATAATGTTGCCATGACAACCCTTCCTTGGGCACCGAAAGTGCATTTAATATGGTGGTACGTTCAGTGGCAGGTATCCCAGCCAATCACAGATGCAAGAACTTGTCAGTGTGGTAGACAGTATCTGACCAGCCTTCAGTGACAAGTCCAGCCAAGCAAGAAATTACTTTCTTTGGGGGAATTCACCCCCCTGAAATTGTTAGAATCTCTCTTGAAATCAAGATATTGAATATCCACCTTTGGAAGAAGCATTTCCTCCAATTATTCCTCACTTACTAAATGACATTAACAAGAGTAAGTCATGAGTTTGTGGCATTTTTGTGGCTCTGTCAGTTATATATTTGGGCATTTATTTATTCGTAAAGGTCTCCTTTTCTGTGAATCAGCATCACTGAATTTGGTACCCATCTTCACCCAGGGGCAGTTTTGAAAAGGGGTCGGTAGGTAGTCATGAATTCTCAGAAAAATATTTGTTAGTTTACGATGTTTATGCTTGAAGAAAAAAAACTGATAAAATTACCGAAGTAAACAAGACTTTCTTTTCCTTCTTAATTAGTAAACTTAAAGAATATTCTGCTTTTGGCCAGACTTCTCATCTCGGGAATCTTGTCTTTAGTTAAATAAATAACAGGTATCTTAGTTTTCCTTCTCTCTCCTGTGAAACTTGCTAACAATGTCACACCGATTCAAATCGTTGAGTGTGTGAGTATGTGGGGAAAAAACCGTCAAGAAGGAATGGTACCAGTGAGTTCATACCTTTGGAATGTAAATTCTCAGGCAGCCTTGAGATCTGGCTTAAAACCTTAGGGCAAGCTAGAGTCAGAGCCAGACCCAGACCTAGGTGGCTCAAACATTCTGAGCAACATCCTTCACAAGTAATTCCCAGGACCGAACGCCCATGCACTATCCACATTTCCTTGTTCAGTGTAACCCCCATTTAGGGGTTTCCATATTAGCAATTCCACACCTCTCAGTTTCCTCTGGAATAAAACCTTGACTCCCCTATTGAGTGTGTGAAGCCCTTTATAGGATTCATTTATCAGTCAGTATTTTTAAGTGCCTACCGTGGGCCAGGCACTGTTCTGAGCACTGCTGTTTTTCTCCTTCATTTTCGAAGAAGACCAATGACATCGCAGGGAGATTATTGACTTTCTATTAAATTGGGCTTCAGCGGGGCAGAGTCGCAAAAAAGAATCAGCTTCCCTCCCTCTTCCAGAGTCACTGCATTCCAGTGGCAGCACAGAAGTCACGGCCACTGGCAATGGCCTGGTGCAGCGCCCTTGGCATCCGGGATGCTTGGCCAAGCTCTCAGCGCTCTGCAGGGCCTGCATCACCCAGCCGCCTTCACGGCTGTTGGCACAAGGGATTCTCGTTCACACAGCCCCCCAGGGGAAGTCTTCACATGGCACAAACCCCTCACCTCGATCATGGGGCTGGGGCCATTGGTTACCCCACCTGGTTTGGCCTGTCTGCAAGGACTTCTTACTGGGGCGAGGCATGGGGTGTGGCCGCTGCCGGATTACAGCTTCTTGGAGCCACAGGTGAGAGCTCTAGGGGGCCAAGGTGGATGAGCAGAAGTGCCCCACTGTGCGCCAGCTACACAGAGAAGAATGAAACAAGCAGCCCTGCCCTCAGGGAGCTTACGTTCTGGGGGGAGATAATACCTACCTATATCAGTACATGCAAAACGCCTCACCTCGCCTCCAGAAGCTTCTATCTGTTGCTCCCTCCCGTGGGCCCAGAGCTCAGGAAGCAGGCCGCAGCAGCCCCTCTGCCCGGGGCTGGGGCCGCACCCATGGAGCTCCTTGGGCCTTGGTGGGTGGAGAAGACGCCCCATTCAGGCCCCTGAGCCCTGCTGTGGCCTCGCCTGCCCTCAGCCCTGTGCCGCAGACCCCTCCAGGCCGCCTGCAGGGCTCCCTGGGGCCCGTATTTCCCTCCGTTCTTTTGTGGGTTCTGCAGCTCTAGAATGTATTTCAAGCCACTGCTTGCAGGTATCTGGAGGGGTTGAGGGCTAGCTCAAACTTGGAGCTTTCTTTGGCGTTGCCTTCAAGAAGCTTATGTTGAGGGCAGGATGGGTTGATTTTTGTCTTTCTATTCCCAGCATATAGCACAGTGTCTGATACATCGTAGGGGCTTAAAGATACACGATGTACGGCTCAATCTAGAGCCTGCAGCAGCAGCCCCTGTAAAAGTCAGGTAGGAGCATTTCCCAGGCTTTGTCTTAAACCCCCCAAAAGCCCCATTCCTCGCCATTCGGTGTGAGGCTGAGCAAAGAAACCGAGCTCACCGAGAAATGCGTGATGTGATACCTAGCGAGGGCTGGTTAAGAAGGAACATGGAGGCTGGTGCCGTGAAAAAAGAAGCATGGGCACGGAAACTGGAGGCAGTCGCCACTGGGTTTCCATAAGGAATTTCTGTTGTGAGGGAGAATCAGATACAGCTATAAATCAAGGCCAAACACTCAACGAGTCTCACCTTGTTTAATCTTCTTTTGGGGTAACCAAAGCTCAGAGAGATTCTATGACTGACATAAAGTAATGATGTCAGGGTTAGAGTTGGAGCTCAGGTATGCTGACCTGGAATGAGGGGCTCTTTCCACCATAACACTCTGCTTTTGAGAACTGGGTCAGAGAGACAGAGAGACAGAGGCAGAAAGAAAGATAGAGACAGAAAGAAACAGGGAGAATGGAGAGCAAGAGGGAGAGACAGAGAGACACAGAGGGAGAGAGAGAGACAGAGACAGAGACAGACAGACTGACAGACAGAGAAAGAGATAGAGGAAGGGAGAGAGAGGAAATGGACTGGGAAAAGAATCTTCATGAGTCTTCTCTGATAGTTCCCTGGTCGTTGGGAGTTTGGGGATTCAAACATGATTGCCACATTTCTATAGTACACACACTATTAGAAGCTATTTCACACTCCAGGGACTTCCTAAAGAAGAAAGGAGTAAAATAGCCATTAATTCAACAGAGTCAGATGGTGAACACTAGGCATATATGATCTCGTGTGCCTATTTCTTTTCATGGGCATTAAATCTCTCTGAAACCAGTAGGATTTGAGCCTTGGAGGGCATGGGGAGAAGAGCAGAGGGCACCCAAAGAATCAACAGGAAGAAATGCTTTCTACAGATACTTATTTTGGTAGTTTCATTGTGACTTAAACCTTTAAGTGATAAAAGGAATGCGTAAGCACAGATAATTGCTGAGTTAAATTAAGGTGGAAACTGGATAATAATTGGGTTATTCAGTAATTATTTTGTCTCTGACTGATGCTATGTTGAGCACAGACTTTTTGTTGCTTTAAAATACTGCATAGTTGTACCACCTTTCCCAGCATGCTTTTTGTCTTTGTGAGCCTTTAGTTCTTACATAAGCAAAACAAAGAGCTTCTATGCCATCAGAGGCGATTGTGCATATCAGATATATTTCAGAGGGATTTTTGGTTAAAAAGAACAGAGATGCTACAGCTGTAAAAGATCTGACAAGAAAGGGAAATGATCAGAAAATTGCCGATACTTTTATACTAATGACGAAGACCATTCATATCATCTTTGCACACAAAGGCTCTGATCAAACACCTTCCTGTATGAAGGCTATGCTTATCCCCTCAGGTACTGCAGCCTAGCTTCCAAAGGTACCATGTATTTATTTTGCGTGTGCCAATATGCCTTCCCCTCTTGATGTCCCAGCCCACCAGTGGCATCTGTGGTTAATGAAGGTAACCACGGTGCAGTTTCCACCAGAAATGGAATGCCAAATCTCAGCTGCATGCTCAACTCACATCTCTGGAGGGATGCCAAAGCCCCACTCTTCTCTAACCCTTGGACTCATTATCCTCTTGTTCCAGGACCATCCAATGGTCTTGCCATCCACCCTGCCACTTCCCTGTATAAGCCCACCCTTTCCATCTGCCATGGCTTGAACTTGAATATGAACCTTCCTTTATATGGTGTCTCCTCTGATGGGTGTGACTTCCTGGAGACCCCAGACTGCATTGAATTTCTATTTCTAGACTGTTGTCCACTTCTTGGCACAGAGTATGTATGCCATCTCTTCCTATTAGATTATATGCTTCTTGAAAGGTAGGGTCTGTTTCTGCTTTTTCTTTCTGTCTTCAGCACTCCGAACAATGCTTAGCACAGAGCACATGTTTGTTAATGCATTGATTGATTGACACTGTTTTGTGTCACCTGAAATGCCTCATGCTTTCCCACCTTCTGTTTTGTTTTGTGTTTTCCCCACTGTTTCCTATGTCCTTCCTCCTTTTCACCTGGGATTCTTTCCCATCCTTTAAATCCAAATTCATAGAATCATGTGTCGAGAGTTAGACTGGGGCCTTAGAGACCATCTTGTCCAATCCTCCCACATTTTATGTGAGGAAACCAAGGCATGGAGGAGTCAAGTGACATTGTCTAGGGTCACAGGGTAGAAAGTGTCTAAAGGAGATTTGGGATTCTGAGCTTTCTGACTGCCCTATCCAACTCGCTTACTCGCAAATGTCATTTCCTCCATAAAATCACCCCTCTCAGGAACAACTCTCCCCTCTGCCCACCTCACAGGGTACTTTATTTTGTACCTCTCCAACATGCTTGTGTTATAGTGAGTAGTATGGTCATCTCTGGGTGTTTCTTAGCCCTCCTGCTGATCTGTGAGCCTCACATGGGAAGTGGCTTTGTACTTATCCAAACTTTGTTTTCAAGGTCTCAGACAGTACTTTACTCAGAGGAGAGACTTTATTTTTGCTGAACTATGTCCTTAAGCTGATATTAAGATGCTCTCAGCAGTCTATCAGTCAACATGTGCTTTGAGCTGATAAGGTATCACTGGTGATTCTAGGTCAACCAGACCCTCTGGTCCAAAGGGCTAAGGATTCAGTCAGTTACCATGGAACAGATTCCCCAGTGATTAGAGGGAAACTAGACCTGAAAAAAAAAATCACAACTTACTTTTGAGAGCAAGTCATTTGGAACAGGAGAAATATCTAGGGGAAAAGATTAATCTAGGTTCATTTTTTTCCTTTTAAAGAGTTTCACTGTAAGCAAAATCCCCAAAGGCATGAAAGTATAAACATAAGGTATAAACATGACATCTCAGAACTGACTTTTATTTGAATTTCCCAGAGGACTACACACCACTTCAACCAAATGAATTCTCCAAGATAAGAAATTCAAAGTCAGTGAGGTTGTGCTGCAGACCCGCCATTAGGATGATATTGACACACAACTTAGTTTTTTCTCAAATCTTTCATTAATTCCATGATTCCTGTCCTAAGATTAATGATCTCCTAACAGGCACAATGTTTATTGTAGCTGCTGTTTGATGGTGAGGTTTTGGGGTTGCTTTTTTTTTTTAAGTCACAGTATTAGACGAAAATAGTTCATTAGCTATTTATAATAAGTAATGCACAGAAAAGGGCCATGTCAGAAAAAGGCCACTATCTCTGCCACAAAACTATATATAGCTCCTTTGTGGAAATCCTTCCGGAAGACCTTGTGCCATTTTCCTGATCGCTCAATGCCAGCTGGAGTCCACAGTAAGATAACGATGATGGTGGTAACTGGAATTGGGAGGTTTGTAAAGCTCTTTACTGATATTATCTCATTTAATCCACACAACAACCCTGGGAGGTAGGTGCCATTATTATCCCCATTTTAAAGATGAGGAAACTGAGGCAGACATAATTTAAGGGCCTTGCTCAGAGCCGAATAAGCAGTATCTGGGGCTGGATTGGAACTCAGGTTTACCTGACTCCAAGGCCAACATTGCATTTGCTAGGCAACCCAGATGGAGCTGAAAAGAATGGAGGAGCATTTAGTAAGATCTGGAGCTTAGTGCCAGGTGGTGCTCTCCACACTGGGGCTGCCAAGAAAAAAGTGAGCTGGTCCTTGCCCCCAGGTTCTGATGAGGAAACAATGTGGGCTGGATTTAGAGATTTCGGCTGCAGAATGGTGGAGTCCTCAGGGTGCTGGGTCAAAGTCAATGGCACGGCCCAGGCTTTCTCAGATGGAAGAATGAACAGAAGCCAAAGATGGTAGCTGCTTCTATCACAAAATCACAGAACGAGGTGAGGAAAGAATTGGAGAACTAGGACCTCAAAGGTCATTGTGTTGGGCCCCTCATGTTACAGGTGAGGAAAATGAGTCTCAGGGAAGTAAAGGGACTTGCCCAGGGTCACACAGCTAGTAAGACTCAGAGGTAGACTCTGAAAGGGCTAGCCATTCTCCTCCTTTCTTCCAGGCAGGAATGCATCAAGAAATTTCAGGCAGCTGAGTAAGTATCTTAAGAGATTTTCTGCTATTCTGGCCATTTGAACACCATTGGCTGTCTTGCATATGAGTCTTCCCTCCATTATTTTAGCAAACATTTTCTAAGTCCCAGCTGTATCCATGGCACTGTGCTAGGCACTGGGGACACAAGGATTGAGCCAATTTAAAAACACCCAAAAATATCTCCATGAAGAATTCAGGACAAAGCCCATGCAAAGCCAAATGTGTGGCTGGGCTGGGGGACAGTATGATGGGCATTCTCTTTATTAATAGATGCTCTGTTTTGGAACAAAGTTCAGCTGGGCTGAAGAAATACTCTCTTCTTGGTTCTGTGCCCCACCCCTGCTGCACAAAGCCCACCTTTGGGAACAATTGGGACCCTTCATTCATTGCTTTGCCACACCCACAAAAGCAAAAATGCTTCTCCTTCAAAGAGGAACATGTAGCTTTCTGTTACTAACTGAAAGAACACTTCCCCAGCAACAGGGAAAGCTGAAAAGGACTTCTATTTTAAAAAACAAAACATGAAATGCTCAGCATTTTGCTCGTTTGGTGACTATGAAGGTGCATAAATCACAGCTGTCAACACAGGGTGCCCACCGCACCTCAACCATAGGTTTCAAGGTGCCACGGCATGACTTCATTGCACTATTTTGTGGGGGATTCTTCGCCTTGACAGAAGTCAGTCTTCTCAGGACTTGGCTGTCTTGTTGCAGGCTCTAGATGTGCTAGTGCCCTCTGACCACAAGGAAGGGAAGAGGTGAGGACTGCAGGAGAATTCCTCTCCACCATGGGACGAGTCATTCGTTGCAGAACCAGTCCTGGGTCAGAGGAAGAGCTTTTGATGACTATGATGAAACATGACTGTGATGGATATGGGGAAATGATTCAAGGCAAACAGCTATGGACATTTGTATTTGCATGCCCAGGGATTCTCAACCTGTCTGGGTCATGGACCCCTCTGGCAGTCTTGGAAAGACAATGAACCTCGACTCAGAATCCTAAAATAAATTAATTACAAAGGAAACCAATGATGAGGGAAAATAGAGATGTAATTTGTATTTATTCATTTATCTGTCCATTGGGTCCTTTATTTATTCATGGATGAATGCATGTTTATTTATTGTTATCTGATTTTGCAGATCCCCTGAAATCTTTCCAGGTTAAGAATCTACTGTCTATGCTATGGTGGCTCCTTCCTGACAGAAATCCCTTTCCTTTTGCGGAGGCCTCAGGCCCGCCCTTGTTTCTTCTGCTCTTCCCAGCTCTGGGAGCTCAGGCCTCAAGAGCTCTCCTTTTGCCTCCCATCCTTCTCGGGCAGCTATGGAGCTGGAGCCAGCAGCGGCGGAGAACCCAGCCCCGGAGGCACAGCAGCTGCAGGGTCCCGGACGAATAGCTCCGACAATCCGGAGGCCCCGCTGGACAGATGATCCAGAGGCCTGGCTAGACAATCAGGCCTCCGGGCCTGCCCCGTGGAGGAGATACTCCCTTCGGAGAGGCAGTTTCTTCCCATTCCTAACACCTGGGCCACACTGGGATTTCACTTTGAAAAGAAAAGGAAGGGAAAAAGAAGATGATGTTGTAAGTCTTAGCCTCCTGGACCTTAAGACTCAAGTTCCAGGACATAATTACAGAATACAGAAAAGAAACAAATACAGATCATAAACTTAAATATTGAAACTTAAATACCAAGAAAAAGAAAAAAAAACATGACATGTTTATAAACAGATTGTAAGAGAGGATTCAAAATATGTAACAATAAATTTTTATTTCAAGAAAAAAAAGTAATCTACTGTCTAATCCAACATCCTCATTTAAGAAATCAAGAAACCGAGGGTCACAGAAGTTAAGATATCTATTCATGGTTATGAAACAATTACCAATCAGTCAGTCAGCAAACAGCCAGCAAAGGAATTAAAGCAGCCCAGGACTAGATGCCAGGCCTTTGGACGCCCCCTCAGTGTGTTTCCCACTGGCCCCTCCATCGCTACATTGCTGCCATCTTGTCCATGTTACAGATGGCCAACAATTCTCAAGCCCTGCCGTTTCTGGGATTCCTCCCCACCCCAACATCACCAACTGAGGCAGATGAGTAGGCCAAGTTAATTTTGGCTTCCAGAGGCAGCCTCTCGCTTCCCTCTCTCCTAAGGAAGATCCATAACGGGAGAGCTCTTTTCAATCCTGAAGCATCAAGCAAGAAGGCAGCATTCCGATCGCTGCTAAGTAGGCCCGGTGCCAGGAGAAGGGGCCCAGCAGGCTCTCACTTGGCTTCCTGACCCTGTTCCTGCCTCCTGGGGAGAAGAAACTCCTCTAAAAAGCAAATGCTGAGTTTCTAGCCCAGATTCCTCAATAGTGCATGCCCCTGGTTAAGACATCAAAAACAACTATTTTCAGATATTCACATTGGAGGTCCATGAGCGCGCTGAGATGATTTTTATTTCCTAGCTGGGCAGATCGCCATCCCTCCCTGCCTGCCCATCCTGTGACTCCTGTCTGTGCTGCAAGGGATCCACCCAACATGTTGGTTTTTAAAACAATAAATGATGGTAACAAACACTGTCCTCAAGTAACAGACCAGAAGCCTATAAAGGCGTTTTTGCTTTTGTATTTAAAATCTGAAATTGAATTTGATCATGCCTGCATAACCAACCAATCCTCCTCCTTCATTTTTGATTTGATTTGATTTGATTTTTTTGCTCCTACCTCTCCTAAGCTACAGGTGGCCTAAGGTCTTGGCCCAAAGAGTCAAACTACATCTGGGTGCTGTAAACCGCTTGGTCTGTCCACTGCTGCTGGTTGTCAACAGATCTGTTAACTTATGGGAATCAGCTTTTCTGTGTACAGGAGTTAGCTCTTCCTCCCTGACTGCCCCAGAGTTGACTGAGGACACTGCAGTATCCAGTCTGGGCATAAGCCTCTCTGACTGCACCCATATCACTTCTCTGGGGGTTGCTAGGTCTCATTGGCAAACTCACCGAATGTTCTCAGAGTTGCTTTGTGAAGAAACTAGAGGTGATGGAATGGTCCAATTGAGGAGTGATAACCAAAGGCTGGATAATACTGGCCCTCCTGTGAGGACATTCACTTTTGTTGAGATGTTGAAGCTGTGTTGCAAGCATCTCTGTGACCACCTGGTTTCCTCTAAAGCTCACCTCTAGCACCCCCTTCTCCATGTAGCCTTTCCTGATTGTCCCAGTATTCATGCCCTCTGTCCCCCAAACAACATGTATTTACTCTGGATAGAGTAAGAGCTAGCATTTATATTTTACTGTAAAGTTTGCAAACCACTTTTACATATGATCTCTCATTTGGTCCTCACAATAACCCTTTGAAATAAGTGCTATTATTATGCCCATTTTACAGATTGGAAACCCAGGGCTGACTTGATTGTAGTGAAAATGTCAAGTAAAAGTCTGAGACAGAATTCGAACTCGGGTCTTTGTAACTCCAAGTCCAACACTCCAGGCTGCATCGTTTAGCTGCCTCTACTCATTCCGCAGGTACTTACTAATACACACATATGTGTCATTTCCCCATCCAAAGGCAGCAGGGGCTGTCTCTTTTGTATGTATGTATGTACCACGTAGCACAGTGTCTAGCATACATTAAGTGCTTAATAAATGCTTCTGGACTGATCTGATGGTTCTCTTTCTTTGTCCACCTAGTGACATCGGTCAAGGTAGCTGGTAGCGCTCTTCTCTTTTTTTTTCCACCCCCTTCATCGCACTCTAGGGCATGAGCAGTGGTCCCAGGATAAAGTCCCTTCCCTATGAACTTGCCTTCCCTTCCCTCCTGCATTCTGGAGGCAAGGAAGCAAGGTCCTGAACTTTCCCCTTTATGTTTACCCCTTTTCTCCCCATTTTTTGGGAGGCCTTTCTCAATGTCTCCTAATACATCGACTATTCATGCCCTCTCTGCGCTCTTAAATGACTTTGTATTGACTCTCTCTGAGGATGGAGCTCCACTGGTTGCCCTATCCATCTCAGGCAGTCAATATTCATTTACCAAGCGTCTACTACATGCCAGGTAGGTGGTAAGAGATTTTAAAAGTACTTACCTTTCTGGCAGAGCATTGGACATTAAGGGGATGTGACCAGGAGAATGACCAAACAACTTGTGGCATGTGATTGTGATGGAATACTATTGTACTATAATCAATGACAAAGGGAATGATTTCAGGAAAACCTGGGGAGCCTTCTATGAGCTAATGCAAAGCTAAGGGAGCAGAACCAGGAAAACACTGTACACGGTCATAGCAATACTCCACGATGATCAAGTGTGAAAGACTTAGCTGCTCTCATCAATGCAATGATCCAAGACAATTTCAAAGGACTCATACCACCAGAGAGAGAACCGAAGAATTCTGAGGACAGGTTGATTGAAGCAGACTTTTTTTTTCCTCATCATGGCTAATATGGAAACATGTTTTACATGACTTCATATGTATATGGGTATTGTATATCTTGCTTTCTCAATGGATGGGGTCAAGGGATGGAAGGAGTGAGAGAATTTGGAACTGAAAATAAGAATGAAAAATTAAAAAAAATAGAATTTCCTTTCTCAGGTAAGACTATTTTTTGACCGAATGGACCAGAACAACCCAGTGCAAATAGAGGCCTTGACACCTCCTTGAATTAAACAGAGTCATTGGGTGAGAGATTGGTCATGACCTGAGGAATTTGTATAAACAGGAAGAGCTATCTCAGAATCTGCTAGTAATTTGAAGGACTGGAGGAAAACGAGTCTGTTCTACCTAGCTAAGCCAAGAATCAGCAGCCCTGATGCAACCAGTGAAAGGAGAAGGAGACATGGCAAAAAAGGGAGAGATAAAGACGGAGGGAAGAAGGGAAGGCTCTACCAGTAGAGCAAAGCAGTAGATCTAGGCTGATGCCCCAGATGTACCCACCTACTCAGGCACAGGTGGAAAATCCAAGACAAAGTATCTTTCCCCAATTTCCCCTTCTAGTGACTGTCTAGCCATAGATATAATGATGTTATTTCATCCTCCAAATTTTTCCAGCAACCTGAATTTTTGCCTCAACAACAAAGAGGTCCTGAATTAACTAAAGAAGATAGGAGAGCAGAGGTAGGTAGAGGACTCAGATTCTACCTAAATGTTAGAAACTCTCCTGACTGGGAGCTTGAAGCTCTTGTGGTTAACTCCTCCATTTTTCTCTAAAATAAACTCTCTAAAGTTGCAAAGCAGAGAGCCACCTGTATCTTAGGGAGTTTTTCTATTGCTGTATCAGCAATGCCATATTCACAATGCCTATGGAAATTATAGATATGCTGATATAATTATCCATCACAAAATACATCATGCTTGCCATATGGGGGAATAAGCTAGAAAATTTATTAAGATACCAAAAGACTGAGTCCCAAAACCAGAAAGTGAAAGCCATCAGAGTAGTTATGACATTGGCACAGGCAGATAAAGTAGAAAGCACCCACATTCTCAAGCCTTTAAAACAGAACAGGCTACCTCAGGCAAAGGTCCTCCTCTCCCCACTCACAGCAACCACCCAGCGTCTGGGAAGCGCGCTCCCAGCAGCTCCGGCCCCTGGAAGTCCTCAGCAGGAGTCCTTAGCAGAAATTCTGGCTGACTCAAAAAGGGCTTCGCACTGCCGCTGCCTCTGCTGCTGCTGCTGCCTCTGTCGCCGCCACCGCTAGCCACCGCAGGAACTCGAGCTTGGCTTCCACTTCCTTTTGCTCCGCCCCTTCCTGCTACGTCAGCAAGTCCAATGGGGCATGGAAGATCTTTAAATCCCATAACCCTTACAATTGCCTGCAGATTTAAAGCAAACCAAAAGCATTGCAACAAGCTTCACGGGTTCCAGAAGATGCTGGATTTCCCATCGTCTCCTGGGTGGCTTCCAGGTATCATCCAGGAGATTCCTCCCTCAGCTGATGATGATGTCTCTCTCCATTGAGAGCCAAGGACAGACAGATAGACATTAATGACTTTGCAAGGAGCCTGGGAAAGGACCTACATCTTGTTTAAGGGGGTCTCCTTGAGCATTTCACAAAGGACTTCTGGCCACCCCAAGTTGTGAGTCACTGCTTTGCCATCTGTACCTGAAGCCTTGAGCCCACCTTCCCCTGGGCTCTGTGTACACTGGGAGAGGGTATCATAGACTTTGGGGTAAGTGTTTTATACCAACCATTCTGTATTACATTAGTAAATACCTGTTGCTAAAAGTTCCTCAAGGCCAGCTGACTTAACTGATGACATCAGAGATGTTCACCTTACCCCTCACTCTACCTCTGGATGCTCAGGGGCTCCTCAAGCACCATGAAGGGGAGGTATAGCCTTGTTCTTGGACCCAAGGCTCACCTGTGAGATTGGGAGCTGGGGTCAGGAAGCTCAGAGCTTTTATGGGCTACATTTATGTTTAATTGTGCTTTGAATTGAATTGACTTGGGGGCCAGTTTGTAATGGAAGCTATTTGAACTACAGGCCCTTTTACCCTGAATCTCCTCAAGCCTCCTTTGAATTTCTTCGCATTATTTACTAGGCTTCAGGAGAATGGGATTCTTACCTATGAGACTGATAGGCCTGGCAGGCCTTATTGATCACCAGCTGTCCCAAAGTGCCTAGCACTGTGCCTTGAGTAGGCCAGGGTTCACCAGATGTTTGTGAACTTCATTCCATGACTAGCCTGGTGGCAACCTCAATGTCAGAGGCATGGCGGCACTCCTTCATGGGCTCTGACCATTTTTGATTCTTCTCCCTTGGGTCTGCATTGGGGATCTATGAAAATCCAGGAATTAAAGGCTCAAGCTAGACTCCAGATGACGAAGCTTTAAGGCATTAGCCTGGCCTGTTAAATATTCATGCACCTCCTTCTCTGTTTTCTTTGTTTCTAGGTTGGAACAGTATCTTTTTCCAGGCTCCTGGTTGTCTCCAGTATCTCTTGCTTTTTTTTCTCTTACTGTTCCAATACTATTTCTGAAACTCATCTCCTAAGCCTTACCTGGAATTGCACCCCCATAGTGTGCCATCTTTGACAGCTTATCATTTGGCTATGGTGACATCTCTGTGAACATCCCAGAGAGGGTCTGAGACAACACACTGAAATGGGAGTCAGAAGCAGGCCCTGGGTTTGAATGCTGCCTCTGCCACTCTTCTCTTGGGGAATGTGACTTTGGAAAAGTCACTACGCCTCTCTGGGCCTAGGCTTTCTTCTCTGTATGATGAAGGGTTAGGTGGCCCTGAACAGACCACCCCCCTCATTTTACAGGTAGGGCCTCAGGGAGACAGTGGCCCTTAGCACAGGGCCCGGCACACAGTAGGTGTTCGATAAATGCTAACCCACTAACTTGACCAAGGTGACCCAGTGAGCTAGCCCAGAGACAGGACTCGAACCCAGGAACTTCCACTCCAGGCAGGGTGCTTTCTACTCTGCCAAACTGCTTCTTGTCTGCAGTGCTCTCATCCAGCACAGGCTTACCGTGGTGTCTGACACAGATTTACTTGCACTTGGTCTAAGGCCAATAAACACAATGAAAGCCACAAAGAAGGACACCTTGGCACAGTGCTGAAGGCTCGCAAGGCACAATATTCCATAACAGGTATGCAATGAGCCTATTAGATTATTGTGCCTTCTTAACAGCCGGAGAGACCAAGGCCCAGAGAGGTTAAACAGGTTTCCTGAGGTAAAGAGCATTGCTGGGAGTTGCCCTCAGGCTTCCTGGCTCTTAACCCAAGGCCCCTCGCAGTCTGATAATATCCTGTGCAATTTGGGTGCTTACAAGGACAGCTGGACAATTCTGTCCCTTTGGGCACAAAGGATACATACATTTTGTGCAGCCCTGAGAAGGCTTCCTGTATAACAATGCACCAAGAAAAATGGGAGAGACAGAGAGAGAGAGACAGACAGACAGACAGAGAAAGAGAGAGAGAGACAGAAACAGGGAGAGAGGAAAGGGGGAGAGGAAAAGAGAGAAGAG